>NC_136977.1:57208503-57226003 GCF_032717465.1 Coenobita brevimanus
CCTCCCTCTCATTTTCCCTTCCTTTCTCTCTCCCCTGTCTTTCTCCGGTCCCTCCCTCCCTCCCTCCCTTTTCTTTATCCTCTTATCTCCCCTTTTCAGTCCTCTCCCTTCATCTCCCCTCGTGTCTCCTCCCTTCTCAGATTCCTCTCTCTCTCTCTCTCTCTCTCTCTCTCTCTCTCTCTCTCTCTCTCTCTCTCTCTCTCTCTCTCTCATTTCACATTCACCATATCTAATTTCGTTTCAATATTCTCTTCTTCCTGTCTTCCTTTGTGTAATTCTTCCCTTGTTCCTCTTACTCCCCTCTTCCTCTTATCCTTTTGATCCATCCCTTAATCGTCTGTGTGCCTTATTTCGTGTTTCTCATGTTCGATCTCTATCTCCTTCCGCTTCTCCCGTCTTCCTCTTCACGTTTTTCTTCACCCCTTTCTCCCTCTTACTTCTTTCACTCTTATTTCCCTCTTCTTTTTTCCTCTTTCTCAATCCTTTCTTCTTTCTTCCGTTCCTCCTCAGTCTTTTTTACTGTCTTGTCTTCCTTCGTCTTCTTCCTTGTTCCTTTCTTCCTCTTTCCTGTCTTCCTTATCCTCCTTCCTTGTATCTCACTCATCTTCCTTTTTCTTCCCTTCCTCCGTTCCTTCCTCTTCCTATGTTTATTATTCTCCTTTTTTCTTTTAAACATTTTTATTTTTATCTGTCTGTTTTTAAGCTCTTTTCTCTGTTATTTCTTGTTCTTATTTTCTTTATATTTTCTCTTTGTCTGTCCTTTATTCCTTGTTCCCTATTTCATCCATCTTCCTTTTTCCTCCCTTCATTCAGGTCCTTCTTCCTCTTCTCCTAATCCTTCTCTTCGTCTCTTCTTTATTTCTTATTTCCTGTCTCTCTAATCTCTTAATCCTTCTCGTCGTATTTTGTTTCTCTCTCTCTCTCTCTCTCTCTCTCTCTCTCCCCCCTTTGTTAATTAATCCTTCTTGCTCTTTCACCTCCTTCTTCTTATCCTCTCATACTCTTCATCTGTGTTCCTTCTCTGTTCCATCTGTGTTCCTTGCTCCTCTTCTTCCCCTGTTCCTTTTCACCTTCCGTCTTAATTAATCCTGCTTAATACCCACCTCCTCTCTCTCTCTCTCTCTCTCTCTCTCTCTCTCTCTAACCTACAGCTGTTCGTGATATTTTTTCCTTAACAGTGTCTGTCTATAAATCTAATTCATTAAAGCAAAACAGAAAGGACAGGTAAAGAAATTCTGCGTGCATGTGTGTGTGTGTGTGTGTGTGTGTGTGTGTGTGTGTGTGTGTGTGTGTGTGTGTGTGTGTGTGTGTGTGTGTGTCTGTAAATTTTGAGTGTGTTATGCTATCGTACCTAATGTGTGTTAGTGTGTGTGTGTGTGTGTGTGTGTGTGTGTGTGTGTGTGTGTGTGTGTGTGTGTGTGTGTGTGTGTGTGTGTGTGTGTGTGTGTGTAATGCTGTCGTAATGTTTGCTAGTGATTAGTGTGTGTGTTTATTTTTGTATTTACTGTCGTTTATGCTAATTGGAAAGTGTGCTCGTAACGAATGCTTATTGGCGATTTAGGATTAAGTTTTCACCATCACTGTTCTCAACTATACTCTAGCTTGGCCTAAAATTGTCCTCTCTCCATCTTGAATGCTGAGAAGTAAAAGATTAATGCTAGAATATGGTGCTAGTCACGAAGAAGTGCTGTGGAATGGAAGTAGAGCTAGGTTAATTAAGCTGCAAAAATACACAAATCTTGGCCAGGTTAATATGAAAGAACTGTAGGTCACGTTTATAATTAAGTTTAAGTTTTTCTGTACATATGATTCTTTTCCTTTCCTCCACATTTTCTCCCAATGTTTTTAAACATTGAATCTCATCATTAGCTTCACAGTTTTTATTATTATTGTTATTATTATTATTATTATTATTATTATTATTATTTATTGACTTTATGATCTTTGCTTGATATTTCTTTCACCCCATCACCATCTCTCTCTCTCTCTCTCTCTCTCTCTCTCTCTCTCTCTCTCTCATCACCACCTTCGCAAACCCTTCCTCAATTTTTTTCGCCTCGTGTCATCACCTGTGTAACGCTGCCTGCACCTTCTAATTACCGCCGTATCCCCCGACAGGTGAGTGAGAGAGCGGCGACAGGTGTGGTAACCGGATAGTCGTAGTACAGGTAACCCCGGCTCATTAGTGACGGCGTGCCCCGTGATTCGCACAGGTAAGAAGTTTGTGTTGGTGTTAGCAGTATTTTATGTTATTATTATTATTATTATTATTATTATTATTATTATTATTATTATTATCATTATTATTATTATTATTATTGTTAGTACTATTTTCTGATGTAAATTGTGTTGTTATTTTTTTATTATATTGTTGTCTTGGGGTCTGAAAGAATCCCTGCTTCTTTTGATCGTTTATTTTAGTGCTGTGGGGTTGTTTATTTTCCTGCCTTTTCGTGTAATATAGAAAGTGTTGTCATTTATAATATATGTTGCTTTGTTGTGTGTGTGTGTGTGTGTGTGTGTGTGTGTGTGTGTGTGTGTGTGTGTGTGTGCCACTTTGCTGCGGGAAATAAGCTGTAAAAGGACGAAAATCTTTGCCAAGTTAAGGTGGACGAACTATAGATGAAATTTGGTGGAGGAAGAGAAGAGGGGATGGGTGGAGGGATGGAGAAGGATGGTGAGGAAGAGCAGGAAAGGGCAGGTGGCTGGTTCGGTTTGGCACTGGCGTCTCATTCGGAGGTCGATCTGAAGTGGGTTCGAGGTGCTCTGAGTTCGGAAAGGGCGGGGGGGTGGGGCGCTCTTAGTCCAGCTCCTAAACTAATCATGCAGCTAACCAATTTTACATAATACCTCTCTTTCCTATTATTTCCTTTTGTCACACTGGTTTTCCCTTCTATATTTCTATCCTTCTAACTTTCCCCCTTGACTAACTAGCTATAACTAACGTCTTTCCGTAGCAGTCACATACCCAGCCCTACACCATACCACTGTCTAGCCATCATCCTTTGCTTCAGTGCTGTGTCTTGTATCTCTTCTATCCTCCTTGTAATCTTCCTATGTTTTAAGCCGTTTTAGCAGGGGTTGGAGAAGGGTGAGGGGAAGAAAAAGTGGGGTGGTTGATGGATAGGGGAGAGGGCCTGGCAGGAGAGAGGGAGGGGGAGGGATACGTGGAGGGGTGGGGGAACGGAGGGGAGTTGAGGAAGGGAGGAGGAAAGGCAGAGGATGGAAGGGAGGCGTAGAGAAAGAAGGAAGGATAGGGAAGGTGGAATAGAAGAGGGAAGTGTAGAGGGAGAGGACAGAGAATGGGAGATGAGGTGGAGAATGAAAATGGGACAGCGGATGAGAAAGGGGATAAGGAATGAGGGAGGATAGGGTAGTGGATGAAGGAAGGAATAGGGGATGATGGGGGATAGGGAATGAGAGAATAGGTAAGGGAGGACGGAGGGGACAGAGAATGAAAGGAGGAGTAGATGATTGGAAAAGGGTTAGGAGAAGAGAGAAGGGGAGTGGATGAGAGGAAGGGGTAGGGTATGAGAGGGGGAAAGGAAGGAGGGGGAGAGTCAGGCGGTTATTCCCAAGCTCCTTATATGGGTGGACGGTAAGCTGAGGACAGGGCAGGTGAAGATGGGGGAGAGGGAGATGCAAGATGAGGTAAAAAGAAAAAAAAAAAAATGGAAGGGTGGGATGCTGTGGGCGAAGGGAAGAAGGGGAAGCTGTACGTTAGGGGAGGGTGAAGTGTTGTAGGTAAAGGCAGGGGAGAAGGAGAGACGGGGGTGATGGGGTGATATAGGTGAGTTAACCCCTTCACCTGATGGTTCTGTCCTGGAGCTGAATAAAATCGTCTGAAGAATAAAATACAAAGTCCGTCCTCGTGCTGGATGGATTAATAAAGATCGTCTCCTAGTCATTTATATAGTGAGGAAGGCAAATAAATTCTTCTGGCCCTTGCTTGAGGAAAAGTAAGTAGGAGAAGGAAGGGTGAGGGGAAACGTGAGAGCCAAGAGGAGGCTTGTAGGTAATGGAAGGAAGGGGAAAGGGAGGGTACGGCCACAAGGGGCAGGAAAGAACGTAGATGAGGGGAGAGAAAGAAAAGAGGGAAGAAGGAAAAAGAGGAGGAGGGGAGAGCTATAAACTGCCTACCCGCGCACCTCTCCTCCACATCACACAACATCTGCGTCATTATTGTCTTTATCAGTTCCTTCTCTCCCGGTAATGTGAGTTCCTTGTTCCTTTTCAGTCGTTTATCACATCTTCGGCGGGGCCCTTGGGAGAGTTGAGACTTGAGAGAGAGAGAGAGAGAGAGAGAGAGAGAGAGAGAGGTAATGATAAATCTCACTCGCTAATCAACTTTTTTTTTTTTTTTTTTTTAGCAAACTGACACATAGCGGTTTCCTGCATCAAAGTTCTCTCTCTCTCTCTCTCTCTCTCTCTCTCCTTTTCTGTCTATCTATCTATCTATCTGTATCTTTCTATCAAACTCTGTCTTTCTCTCTCTACCTTTCTATCAGCGTCTGTAGCCTATATCAGTCTTCCTCTATCTACCCATCCACTTTTATCTATCTATATCTATCTGTCTGTCTATCTACTTATCCATCTATACCCCATCTATCTACCCATGTATCTATCTACCTGCCCAGTCACCTGCGATAGATAAGGTAACCAAACGGGATCCATTTAAGTGTGACAATAACATACTGCTTCCGGGAGGGTTACAAGAAATACTTATTGTCCATTCTGACCTGGCCACGGGGGGAGGGGGGAAGGTAGGGGGAGGGAGGGGAGGGAAGGGAAGAGAAGTTAAGTGAACAGTGAAGGAAGGGGAGGGAAGGAAAAGGAAGTTAACAGTGAAGGAAGAGGAGGGAAGGGAAGAGAAGTTAAGTGAACGGTGAAGGAAGGGGAGGGAAGGAAAGGGAGGTTAACAGTGAAGGAAGGGGAGGGAAGGGAAGGGAGGAGAGAAGGGGATGGGAGGGAAGTCAAAGGAAGGAATGGAAAGGATAGAAGAAGGAAGGAGAGGAAGAGAATGGAGGGGGATGTGAGAGGAGGACTGGGAGGATAGCAGGAATCAGAAAATGGGAGAGGAAAAAGGGAGGCGAGAAGAAAAAAAGGTCGTGAGAAAAGAGGTGAAGAAGGAAGGAAGGAAGAGGCGGCAAGAAGAAGCAGGAAAAGAGAGAAGAAGAAGGAAGAAGAGAAGAGAAGACAGGGAAGATGAAGAAACGAAAGGAAAGACAAGAAAGAAGAGAAAAGAGAAAGGAAGAGTTGACTAGAGAAGAGAAGAGGAAAGCAAACGAAATGAGAGGGGTAAAATGAGAAAAGTAAGAGGAGGAGAGAAGGGGAGGGAAAGGGAGGAGAGGGGAGGAGGGGAGAGGAGAGGAGAGGAGAGAAATGAAGAGAGGAAAGGAGGTAAAAGCTACCGGAAAACCAACCTTGTCGGTCAGGTAATCTGTGGTGTGATAAGAGAGAAGGTGAAGAGAAAAGAGGAGGGAAAGGAAAAGAGATAAGAGGAAGAGAAAGATGAGGAGAGGAGAGGAGTGAGATGAAAGCTTCGAGGAAACTCACTTTTTGTGCCAGGTAAACAATGTGGAGAGAGAGAGAGAGAGAGAGAGAGAACAGGAGGAGAAAGAGAGGGAATACCAGAGGAGAAGACAGGAGGGGAGGAAGATGACAGCTGATCAGAAACCCACTTCGCCTATCAAGTAAACAGCACTGGGTTGAGAGAGGCGCTTTCAGGGGAACGTGTTGGTGTTTTTTCAAGGTCCCTTTTTTTTTTTAATGGGTCCTGTTTGGTACTTTCAGGTTGGATGGGGTGGTGTGTGGTCCCTGTTTTTTTTCATTTTTCATCCATCCATACCAGTTACTCATTTCAGTCTTCATCTTTGCCTCTTTCTCACCACTATCATCCTTCATCTCCTTATTCACCCCTACCACATAATCACTTGATATAGGATGAGGTGATAAGTGACCCTCGCTCTCTGGTCCTTACACCCCTTGCCACTTGCTCTCTTTCACCACTTGCTCACTTACACCACTTGCTCACTTACACCACTTGCTCACTTACACCACTGCTCACTTACTTCTGTTATCTTGATCATTACTCACCTGTACCTCCTCTCATCTTTCTCCTTATTCCCCTCCCCATTTATGCCTTCTACTTATTTTCTGATTTAAAAGCTATTTCGACTGACTTTTTCACTGCTATAGATGCATATTGAAATTTTGTACAGGTGAATCTAGGCAAAGGTAATGCAGGTGAGATTAATTATAATCGTTAATGGGTTATATTTTATATGTAGAAAATGCCAGTCCACTTATACACATAGGGGTTATTATTACAGTCACCCCCTCACACACACACACACACACACACACACACACACACACACACACACACACACACACACACACACACACACACACACACACACACACACACACACACACACACACACACACACACACACACACACACACACACACACACCATCTAGAAATTCACCATACCACTCATACCAGTCGCACACAACAATGCACATAGGCTACACCATCTCCAAAAAAACACCATTCTCGTCATACCAGGCGAGCATACCACGTCATATCCTTTAAGCTGGGCATACCACATCTGAAGGAGGTTGTCTTGTGGTATAAGCGGTAAGGGTGAAAAATGCTTGAATTATTTTATTTATTCATTTATTTATTCATTGTGGGGAGGGGAAGAATGCACAGGTAATTTGTGGGGAGGGGAAGGGTGCACAGGTGTGGGGAGGGGAGGGGTGCACAGGTAATTTGTGGGGAGGGGAAGGGTGCACAGGTGTGGGGAGGGGAAGGGTGCACAGGTGTGGGGAGGGGAAGGGTGCACAGGTGTGGGGAGGGGAGGGGTGCACAGGTAATTTGTGGGGAGGGGAAGGGTGCACAGGTATTTCAGTATTTATAATAATTTAAATCGATTAAAATGTACCTGAGAAATGCAATCACTAATTTTTCAATCTTGGAAACAAATTAGCATCTTCAGTACGAGAATGCTTCCCTAAGCAGACTGAAGGCCCGTTATCGCTGGAAATTGTTAGCAAGAATCGCCAGAAATTGTTAGTAGAAAATCAGCTTTGAAAATTTTGAGTGCAGGATGGTGTCGCCATAACAGGAAGTCAGCTAATCATGTGGTGACCTTTGACCTCATTGTATTTTGTTGTGTTGACCCTGCCCTCAATATGACTAACGGTACATTAGGTAAGTGTCCATCAGTGTATTTCACGACTCGCTGTGCTTAATTTCAACTAGGAGGTTAGGATTACTCAGTTTTATTCAGAGTAATCTCAGGGGTAACCTTAGCAGATTCTGAGTGTTGTTGGCCAAGACTGATTTCCATCTTGGGGTTCTATGCTCGCGAAAATGGGCGATGGCCTTGTCTAAACTAATCAGCATGGAATTGTCCCTCTCTGTCTGTAATTCCCACTGCCTATTACTAGTCTTTTAAACGCAGTGTGTTCAGGCATCTCGAAGTGAACGGATCTTGAATTTGGATCTGCTTTATCTTTGTATATTTTCTTGGAGGGAACAATTTACGGGATGCTAGTGTCTGGTTCCTTCTTCCTTGCTTAGAAAAAAAAATCTCCTCGCTATAATTGGCTTTAGAATCGTTAGTATGAATTAATAAATACACGTCTTTAAACTGTATTGCATTATCTTCTTGTCTGCCTTTATTACTTATTTCTTGTTTTTTTATTTGTTGTCTGGTTGCGTATGGCCCTGGCAGTTGCATCGCCAGTTTTATTTCAGGTAATCAATCAGTCAGTCAGTCAATCAGTCAGCCAGTCAGTCAGTCAGTCAGTCACTCAGTCACTCAGTCAATCAGTCAAACAATCGATCAGTCAGTCAATCACCAATCAATCATACCGAAAAAGATGATGAGGACATTCTGCCTCATCACCACAAAGAATGTCTCCCAATCTCAATAATTTCGTCTGGTGGTAATACAAAAAAAAAGTTGCTTATTGTAGGGGGGAGAGAAATAATAAATAAATAAATAAATGGATAGATAGGTAAACAAATAAATGGATAGATAGATAAATGAATAGGTATATAAGAAGGTTAATAGAAAAGGAAGCGATACCCGGGAACACCTGTAGTAGAGATTACAATTAGAGCAACGGCAGGTGAAACAACAGACGATGGAAAACAGCGGGATTAAGAAGAGGAGGAGCGACAGCATCAGGAACAACGGAAGAGGAAAAAATGGCCACAACAGGAGACAGAAGAGCGAGTTGAGCAACGGAAGAAAAACGTCTAACAACAGGAGAAAAAGGGAGATGGGAACAGAGGAGCAACAGAAAAGGGTGCACAACGGGAGGCAGAACAACATACCGGTATGGAGTTGCAGGTGGACCAACAGAACAACAAGAACAAAGCAACAACAAAAACGGGAGGAAATGAAGGCAGTGGGAGCTCCAGCCAGAACAATAGAACGAAAATAACAACGGTCTGAGAAAAACTAACAAGGAGAGAAGCAGCAGAAGCAGTAGTAGTAGAAGCTAGGGTAACAGAAGGAAAACGGCAACAGGAGGAGGAAGAATGGCAAGTGGAGTGGCAGGAACAACAGGAGACACGCCAAACAACGGGAGGAGGAAGAAGAGGAAATGGATTAACAGGTGGAACAAGAGAGGAAGGAAAAACAGACACTGCAAAGGGAAAAAAAGGTGAGAGCAGTAAGCAGGACAGGAAAGGGGAAACGGGAAAAAAAAAAGAGGAAAAACTAAAGGGAGCAACAGGTGGAACAAAAGGAGGAAAAAACAGAAACAGCAGGAGAAAGGACGGTAGCAGTAGATGAGATGAAAGGAGAAGGGAAGCAGAAACTACAGGAGGAGGAAAAAATGAGAACAGCAGGTGAAACAAGAAAAGGAAATTATACAGTAAAAGGAAGTTGAAATAAAAGAATGAAAGCAGAAACAGCAACAGGAAGAAAAGGCGGAAGCAGCAGGTGGAACAGCGGAAGGAAAACAAGCGACAGAAGGAAGGAAAAGGTGAAATAAAAGAAGGGAACGCAAAAACATCACTAAGAGGAAACAGTAGAAGCAGGAGGTGGATCAACAGGAGAAAGGAAAAGAAAAACAACAGGAGGAAGAAACAGTGGGGGCGAAAGGTGACACAACAGAAGGAAGACAGAAACAGCAAGAGAAAGAAACAGTGGGAGCAGCAGGAGCAGGAGCAGGAGAGGCAGCAGGGCGACACTTCATGTGGAGGAGTTTTTGTCGAGATCAGATAACACAGCCTGAGTCGCCGCCGCTTTTATGTCAGCTGTGTTGTGCCGCTCCACTCTGCTCTCTCCTGCCCTGCCCTGGTCCGTCCTGCCTTGCCCTGCCCTGCCCTGCCCTGCACCGGCCTGCCCTGTCCTGCGTCGTCCCACTCTGTCCTGCTCCGTCCTGCCCTGCCCTGCTTCGTCCTGTCCCACCATTTTCTGTTTTTTCATGTCCTTACCTGTTTCATCCGTCCTTGCCCTGGTGTGTCCTTCCCTGCCCAGCCTTGATTAGTCCTGCCTTGTCCTGTCTCATTCTTTCCTTCCTCGCTCCGTTCTCACCTGATTTTCCCTAATTAGACTTGCCATACCTTGCCCTACCAAACTCCAATCCACCCTGTTTTTACTTGATTCGTCTCTCAAACCTGCCCTGCTGTGGTTCGTCCTGCGCCACCATGGTCCATCCTGCCCTGCCATGGTCCATCCTATCCCATCCTGCCCTGCCCTGCCCTGCCCTGCCCTGCTCTGCCCTGCCCTGCCCTACCCTACCCTACCCTACCCTGCCCTACCCTGCCCTGCCCTGCCCTGCCCTACCCTACCCTACCCTACCCTGCCCTACCCTGCCCTGCCCTGCCCTGCCCTGCCTTGCTCTTCTCTGTTTTTCATCTCTCATTCACCATACCACAACTCAGTCTTGCTGCTTCTTCTCATTACCCTGTCCTGTCAAGTCCTGGTCCACGCTGCCCTGCCCTGCCCTGCCCTGCTCATTTCTTAGTCTTCTGTCTCCTTTGCCCTGCCCTGTCTTTCTTTGCCCTTTCCTGTCCTATCCTCTGTTGCCTGCCACATGTCTCTCTCTCTCTCTCGCCATATGGTGAGTCCTCCCTCCCCCCCCCCTCTCTCTCTCTCTCTCTCTCTTTATCCCAACACGTTCCCTTCCTCTATAATTCTCCCTCGTTATCACT
Source organism: Coenobita brevimanus (assembly GCF_032717465.1). Taxonomy (NCBI): domain Eukaryota; kingdom Metazoa; phylum Arthropoda; class Malacostraca; order Decapoda; family Coenobitidae; genus Coenobita; species Coenobita brevimanus. The sequence continues at coordinate 57,218,689 of NC_136977.1, forward strand.
CTCCTCTTCATCCACCCTCTTCATTCCTCTCCTCTTCCTTTGTCTTCTTTTTTTCTTTTCTTTTTTATATCATTATTTTTCACACTTTTTGGCGTCTGTACTATCATTTTTTTTTATCTTTTCGTTCTGTTTTCTTTCTTCTTTTTTCTGTTTCTCCTTCCCTTTTTTCTTACTCCATTTCCATCCTTTTCTTCCCTCACAATTCCTTCCCTTTCCATCGTCCCCATTTTTCTTAAGCCTTTTTCCTCCTTCACCCCTTTCTCTTCCTTCCCCTCTCCTCCTCCTCCTCTTCTTCCTCCTCTAGGCGTCTTCCTTCCTTCCCCATCTTCCTCATCGTTCTCCTCACGTTCCTCTTCATCTTCCTTCTTCATTTAATCCCATGCCCCTCAGCTCAGCCATTGTCCTCTCCTCCCTCATCTCTTATTTTTTCCTTCTTCTCTCTCTCCCTCTCTCATTAATATTCACGCCGTCTTCCCTCTTCTCTCTGTTCTCTTATGCTCTCTCCTCTTCTCTCCCCCCTTCTCCTTCCTCCTCTTGTTCCTCCCCTCCTCCTCGTCTTTTTATCTTCTTTTTTCTCTCCCCTCTTCCCTTTTTCTCCCCCCAGCTTCTTCCGCCCCAGCCCTTCCTCTTTCCCCTCCCCTTATTATTTTTTCATGCTCTCTTTCCTCTCTCCCTTTGCCTCTCTTCCTCCTATTATTTCCCCTCCTTCCCTTTCCTCTTTTTTCTTCTCTTTTCTGTTCTTCTCCCCTCGCCCTACATATATTTCCCTTCATCTTATTGCTCCTCTCCTTTCCTATCATTTTTCTCTCTCCCTTCCATTCCTCTCCCATCTTCTCTCTCCTGTTCCTCTTCTCCCTTCACCCCTCTTCTCTTTCATCTTCCCCTTTCATGCCCTGTGTCTCTCTTCCTCCTCCTTCCTCTCCCCTTCTCCTCGCCTCCCCTCCACTCTTCCTCCTCCTCCTCTTCTCCCCTCTTCTCTTTCATCTCCTCCCCCTCCCCCTCCCTTCCCTCCCTCCTCCGGCACCTGACATTTATGGTGGCTGTGGCGGCTCTTGTTTGGCACTCTCTCCCTCCCTCCCTTCCTCCCTCTCTCTCTCCCTCCTTCCCTTCCTTCTTCTCTCCCTTCCTCCTCCTCTCCCTCTATGCACATGCCCCACTCCATTCATGTTTCTCTCCTTTCCTCCTTCTTTCCCTTCCTCTTTTTCTTTCCCTCTCTCCCTTCCTCCTTCTTTCCCTCCCTCCCTCCCTCCTTCTTTCGCTCCCTCCCTCCCTCCCTCCTTCTTTCTCTCCCTTCCTCCTTCTTTCCCTCCCTCCCTTCCTTCTCATCCTTCCTTTCTCATCCTCTTTTCTTTTCAACCTTTCCTTCCTTCTTTGCCTTCCCTTCTTCCTTGTTACTCTTCCTCTCATTCTTCTTCTCCCTCAGTGTGTTCCTCTCTCCTTTCCTTCCGCACCGTTGTTTGTTTTCCTTTTGTTTCTTTTCTTTTCTTCCTTCATCTTTTACGGTCTGTTTCCTTTCTGTTTCCTCCTATTTTCTGGTCCTTCTCTCACTCTTTCTTCCCATTCCCTCTCTCTTTTCTCCTTCCTCCAGTCTTTTTTTCCTCTCTACGTATTTTTTTCTCCCACCCTAATCTCCTCCCACCTTCCTTCTCTCATTCCTTTTCTTCCACCTCCTCCTCGCCACTCTTTCTCCCTCCCTCTCGTCCTTCACTCCTCTACTCAATATTTGTCTTCCCCCCCCCTCGTTCCAGTCTTCATCTTTCCTCCTTGTCTTCTTCCGTCTTCCTTTCTCTTTCCAGTTCTCTCCTTTTCTCCCCCTCGCTTTTCTTCCTCTTGTTTTTCCTTCTCCTTCCTTTTCGTCCTTTCCCCCTCCCTCCAACCTCTTTTCTCTCATTTGCCTCCCTCCTGCCTCGTCTGTCTCAATTTCTCTCCTTTTTCGTCACAGTTTTTATATATTTACTCCCATCATTTCCTTTATCTTCTCATTTTCCTTCCCTTCTACTCATCCCCATCTCCTCCTCCTCCTCTTGCATCCCTTCCCTTCCTCTTTATCTCTTTCATCTTCATTGTCCATTCTACTACCATTCTCTCTTCATGTCCAGTCTACACTTCTTTCTTTTTCTCCTTCCAACTCTTTCTCTACTTCCTCATCCTTTTTCTTCTCTTCCCCATAATTTCCATCTTTAATTTCTCCATTTTTCCTCTACTTATTTCATTCGCTCCCATCTTTACCCATTTTCTCCTTCTTCTTCTTCCTTTTCCTTCCTTTTTCCTCTCCTCCCATTTCCCTTCCCTGCTGGTTGTGTTTTTGCATTCATCTCGTTTTTCCCCTTTCCCCTTTCTGGTTTTTGTTCCCCTTCCCTTTTTTTTCTATTATCTTCCTCGCTCCTTCCTGCTCGTCCTGTTCCCCTTTACTTCTCACTTTACCCATATTTCTTTCCCCTCAGCTTCTCCCCTTTCCTCCCTGTTACCTCTTCCCCATTTCTTCCTTCCTCCAGAATCCTTTTCCTCACTCCCTGTCACCTCCTGTCACCCCTGCCACCTTTTCGTGTCCCTGCTTACTGCCTACGTCTTTCCCTTCCTTTCCCTTCCTTTCCTGTCACCTTTCCCTTCCCTCCTTCTCCCTCCCTTCTGCTCTTCACTTCCCTCCTTCGTATTCCTCCTCTCCCTCACTCATACCTTTCCCTTTCTCCTGTCCCGTCATTCCTTTCCAAATCCTTCACTTTCCCTTCCTCATATTCTTCTCCTTCCCTCTCTCCCACTCTCCCTTTCCCTCTCTCCTCTTCTTCCCTTCCCTCTCTCCTTCCTTCTTACATTCCCCTTCTCTCCCCTACCCTTCCCCAACACTTTCCCTCCACCTACCCCTTCCCTTTCTTCTACCCTTCCCATCCATCTACCTCCTCCCACCTCCTCCATTCCCTCCATGTATCCGAACACATCCAAGACATCCATCCTTCTAAGCCGACGTCCTGCACTCAAACTTACGCTGTTTACCTGATGAAGTCACTGATACAGAAATATTTAATCTATCGCTGTTTTTTGAGGACATAATTTGACGTATATAAAGGCATAATTGGATCATACAGTATTTTCGAGACACTCTTGTATATATGACTAGATATTAGACTACTTCAACATTATACGTTGAATATATTGGGTGGGAATTATGTGTATGTAATTTCAAAATGTAATAAATATTTTCGAGTGACTTTTAGGTATAGTGTTAACATATATTTTTATTTTAAAGTGATGATATACGAGGAAGTTATTTATCACTTTATTAATAAGATCAAGTTAATATATATTCTGTTGTTTTTATTTTTGGCATATTAAGACAGTTTGAAGCATATTTTATCTTTTTTTGCCTCTACGTACACTATAATTTTGAGTTACAGATTTAGCAGTAATTTATATATATCACTATTTTTTAAGTTTATATAAAAATTCGAGTGACCTAAAGTACACTGCGACTACATTCACTCTCTCTCTCTCTCTCTCTCTCTCTCTCTCTCTCTCTCTCTCTCTCTCTCTCCCTCCCTCTCTCTCTCTCTCTCTCTCTCTCTCTCTCTCTCTCTCTCTCTCTCTCTCTTTTGCTACGTGACCTGGAAGCATGGAGGAAATGGCTCTAACTTTTTTTTCTCTAACTTTTTTCTTGCTCTTTTTTGCCCCATAAACTTTACTGGTGACCTTCCCTTTTCCCGTAAACCCATGTCCTTCTTCCAGGGTCATGATATTTCTCTCTCTCTCTCTCTCTCTCTCTCTCTCTCTCTCTCTCTCTCTCTCTCTCTCTCTCTCTCTCTCTCTCTCTCTCTCTCTCGTTATCTGTCCATTTATCAGTCTGTCTGTATCTGTTTGCCTACCTACGTACTTACCTACCTACCTACCTGTCAGTCTATATCTATCTGTCTGTCTGCCTACCTACCTGTCTATCTATCTATCTATCTATCTGTCTGTCTCTTGCGATCGTATATTTCGTTTCTTTATCACTTTTTTTTTCTTCTTTGACTCTTCCGCAGTATATATTTTTTGTCTTTATTCTTTTTATATTTCTCTTATTTTTTTATTATTAAGTTTATTTCTTCGCCATGCCTTCAGACTCTAAGATTGTTCAGTATAAGCTTATTTTTTAGGTGTGTGTGTGTGTGTGTGTGTGTGTGTGTGTGTGTGTGTGTGTGTGTTCCCTAAGGTCTCAGCTCTTCTCCCATCTACGTTTCTTTCCATATCACTCCACGTTTATCAAAGTTTAATTTAGACACGATTATCTCAAACTTTTTCTTTCACAGTTTCATTTCCCCATCCTTTACCCCAAGTTTCTTTCTACTAAAATTCCGGTACACATTCTCTCTCTCTCTCTCTCTCTCTCTCTCTCTCTCTCTCTCTCTCTCTCTCTCTCTCTCTCTCTCTCTCTCTCTCCAAAACGGTTTACACGTTCTACCTCCCCATCGCCCTCTCTTAAAAACCACCTCACTCCCCTCCCTCATTCCTTTCCCCCCCTCCCCACCCTCTTAATCCTTCCTCTCCTTGACCCCCGCCTCTGCCTTATCTGACGCGAACGGCTGACCTTTGACCTAACACGGCCCATATAGTGACCCCTCCACTTCTTTCCTTTCAGCCCAGCTCATCACCTCACCCTCATCACCATTACTTCTCTTACTCTCATCTTCTTCCCATTTCTTTGTCCTATTTCTTAAAGTTTCTTACGTGACTGATCTTATATTTTTCTAGGAACGAAATTAGGTTTGTGTGTGTGTGTGTGTGTGTGTGTGTGTGTGTGTGTGTGTGTGTGTGTGTGTGTGTGTGTGTATGTGTGTGTGTGTGTGTGTGTGTGTGTGTGTGTATGTGTGTGTGTGTGTGTGTTACTAGGAATTATCTACTGCGTATACATTGTTAGAGAGACTGGGAATTGTGGAAATAAGAGGCAGCAAGCAGTTAATTTCCCCATACACAAAGAGACAAGGGTGAATGAATTGTTAAGTTGTAAATAACGTATCAAATGTAAAGGGAATTGGATATCAAAACGCCCTATGGATATTTTTTTTTTTTTTTACAGAAATAGAAATCATCAACTTACAGAAGAAACAAAGATCTTATAAATTGTCTTGTTGTGCACCTTGACACTGATTTAAGAAGTGAAAAAGATTATAATAAGATTTTTAGTGACATAAGGCGTGGTTCAGTTTAAATCCTCCCCAGAGTTATAAATCCAGTTACAAATCATCTGTTGGATAGATAGATAGATAGATAGATAGACAGACAGATAGATGGATAGATTTCTACTGACCACAAATGTACCTTGATTACATAGCACTGATTACCTGTTAACTTTATGTCCAGGTAAATATGCATCGATGTCTGGTTCTGTGTAACAACCTACTACCACACTAAATATAGGTATAGGTATTTATCATTATACACCTGTGGACTGACTGAAACCTACCCACTTGTCAGAACTGAGTATTTTGTGACAATTCTCTTCGTTTGGTAATTATTCTTGAACACGTGAAAGATTTGTGGTGTTAAAGTTGATCAGATACGAAAACACACACACACACACACACACACACACACACACACACACACACACACACACACACACACACACACACACACACACACACACACACACACACACACACACACACACACTATAGAATATATTTGTTCCACAGATCCTGAAAGTTAATCTCCAGTAGCCTAACAATGAAATCCTGAAATCGCCAACACGCCTCCTTCGCTTCTTTTATCGGTATCTGGGGCAGGTGGATGGAAGGTGGATATCAGGTGGTTCCAGTATGTCCCTGTAACTTCATGGTAATTTTCGCCACACCAAGTTCACGTTCGCTTCGACAAAAAAGGTAGAGAAACTAGACAGAAAATGATAACACCGAGGAGAAATACAAGCGAGCAGTATTATCCGACCCATATCTCGTACTCCATATTGCTTGAAGAGACTGTAATAATAATCATTGTACTAAATCAAGTAATGTACACTTAAGAAAGCACCTTGGCACGAGAATACTGCTACTTCTGTGTAAGTGTCGTAAAAGAAGAAACTTTTAAGTTGCATAAAAAAAAATAAATATGCCACACACACACACACACACACACACACACACACACACACACACACACACACACACACACACACACACACACACAAAACTCCAGGAAAGACGCAGCTTTATTTCCGTCTATTAATTTTTTGGTTTATATACATGAAAAAGGATCAATTCTTAAAAAAAATTAACCCTTTCACTACGAGGGATGTGTCAAAAGGAGAATATAATCGTTCCAATGAAGAAAGAATGACCGAAGAGAGAAAGAAGAAAATTAAGTTCACAATATCTAACTGGAAGAGTTTTCGTAGACTTTCTCACGTCTTCACTACAGAGGATATATTTTAAGGCTGAATAAAATCGTCTGGCCATAGCAAAATAAATAAATAAAATAAAAAGGAAAGATACTGTTTAAAATAAGTGGTTCGAGAATCATATGACTTACCATACTCTCTTCACTTTAGCATGGCCTAAAAATGCCACCTCTCCCTCTTAAATGCTAAATTGTAGTAAAGAGATTAGCGATAAGAAGGATGCTAGTCACGGTGAAGTGCTATGGAAAGGTATGTAGAACCGCAGTGTTGTCTTTCTGTCAGTGAGCTACGTGAAGTAAAGCTGCAGAAGGACGAAAATCTGGGCAAAATGAAGTGAATGATCTACGGTGAAAATTGATTTTCATATGGTTATTACGGCAGAAGACAATCATCATCATCATCATCATCGTCATTAACATAACTCAATTTCTCACTAATACATGAGCTGGGCAAAAAATAATTAAATGTATCATCATCATCATCATCATCATCATCATCATCATCGTCATCGTCATCATCATCATCATCATCATCATCATCATCATCATCATCATCATCATCATCATCATCATCATCTCGCCTCTAACTCTCAGTGATAAATAAGATGGTTAAGAAATGTATAAACGATTTAAAAACTTGGCAATTAATAGACCAAAAAATTTCTCCGATTAAACTGCTACCATCTCTCACAGTGGAGGGGAAGGGGATGGAAGGGGGGAGATGGTAGGGGGGTGGAGGGGAAGAGAGATGGTAGGGGGCTGGAGGGGAGAGAGGAGGGGGGAGAAACAAGAAGCATCGCAACACAAGCGTACCCAGAAAAACTCCTTCTCCTGATGAAAAACTGTGCAACACTATCCCCTGTATCGAGTGGTGCCGTGAGAGAGAGAGAGAGAGAGAGAGAGAGAGAGAGAGAGAGAGAGAGAGAGAATGATCTGTGAGTGGATGTGT
>NC_136977.1:57231003-57283503 GCF_032717465.1 Coenobita brevimanus
AGGAGAATTTTGGGGTAGACAGGAGCTTGGGAGAATTGAGGAAAAAATCATAGAGTAATGATAGATATATGACGAGAATGGTTTGGGTCAGGAAAAGACTCAGTGTGACAGAATTAGACGTGATCTGATAGTGATAAAGGGGAAGGGGAGAGGAGTCACTGAGGGAGAGTGGAAGAGGGGCAGGAGTATTTGAGGAAAAGGTAGAGCATGATAAAGTGAGAAGCGTTGATAGTAATGACGAGGGTGAAAGGAGCCATTGGGGGAGAAGTGAAGGAGGGGAAAGGGGCGGGGAAAAGGGGAAGGGGGAGCAGAGGTGAGGGGGGAAAAAGGGTAGGGGAGCAGAGGGGAGTTAAGGGCAGAAGGTGCACGCTACGTGGGGGTCCGACAGAGCGTAGAGTCCCGGTGTTAATGTCACGATAACGCCATTACGCCAGGTAATTGGCGACGCATTTTCAGATTAGCCAGGTATATTCGGGTCGGGTCGGGTCCGGTGTGACGTCCCGAGCTACCTGTCGTACTCTTGAGGTCGTTTGTTGCCGCTTCTGGGTCGTAAGTCGTGTGCTCGGGGCTCTTGTTGGTGAGTTACGGTGGGGGAGCTCTTGTCTGGCTGTCTGCACCTCCGTCATCCTCATTTACTTCATGCAGTCTGAGAGGGTTGTTGTGTACTGTACTGCCTGTGTGTGTGTGTGTGTGTGTGTGTGTGTGTGTGTGTGTGTGTGTGTGTGTGTGTGTCTTTTTTTTTTTACATTAAAGCCATCTGATGAGTAATTTTTAAAGATGAAGATGATAATGATGATAATTTAAAAAGGGGCATGTAATGTATAAGTTGTTTTGCGTTAGGTGTTATTGGCTAAAAATAAATACTGAAACTCCCCTCCCCTTGTTTTTAGTCAGATCTGCCTTCGATTTGTCTAACATCTAATACGTCTCATGTCACTCCCTTTACTAACTTGGCTTTTTCTTTTTACATTTAAGCCTTACTAGGGACAATATTATTCAGTAAAGGAGAGGTTTTATTAATTGAAGGGATAAATAAAGCCTTCATTAATCCCTTTACTCTTCTATCGCATTTACTCAACCCAGACAAAGATCCGTATCCCTTGCAGCACGGTTGAATGCCAAGTGTAGTCAGACTGGAGGGTTTTTTTGACTAGTAACCAAGGACACTCATTCCTGCCTCACCCCCATGAATTTCGCACGACTTTGTATTCAGCCTTTGTTATCGTCTCAGTTCCGTCAGATGAAAAAAAATATATATATAGGAGGATGACCGTCATTAATAAAAAAAAATCCTGACTTTGAAAAAAATATATATACACAACACAGGACACCATTGCATTGAGGAAGGAAACCCCAATTTTTTTCTTCTCTTTTTTTTTTTTAATTTAGTTTCTGGGAGGTCTATCAAACTGGAAAATATTAACTACTATATGAAAAGTGTGAGAGTATTATTTTCCCTACTGTTATTTTAGGTGATGTTCTTGTAATTTATATAAGCAGAGGAATATCCAGCATAATATTCGTGGTCTGTATTTTCCCATGTGATATTGTTTGTAATTCATGTCAACAAACGAATATTTAGCACAGTATTCCGTGCTTCAGGTAATGCATGTAATATTGTTTGTAATGTAAACAGACGCGTACGTGGCATTACTATAATATTCCATGATTTTTTGTGGCATTTTTCGCAGCGAGGGAGAACAAAAGCCACCCACAGGCCAAAACAAAAGCAAAACGACCTGGATAATGACGGTAATGAGGGCAATAGACAGACATGAGAGCCGCGAGAGGGAGAAAAAAATGCAAGCGTTAGCACAAGCAGAATGACCTTGGCTGTATGTAGAAAGTCATTAAGAAATCATTGAGGCTGAGAGACGAGCAGTTAGTGGGTTGTTAAGGGGTGCAGGGAGATCAAGTGTAATGGGGAGAAGGGGGGATTGGTTGGGGGTAAGGGGAAGGGGGGAGACTAGCTTGATGTGTGTGGGGAGGGGGGAAGAAGGGGGTCGGTTGCGTGGTTTTGGTCTTATAGTTGCGTATTTAGGTGGGAAAAGGGTTATCATGATGATGATAGTGATGGTGATGTTTTTAGGGAGTTATGAGGTCCATGATGATGATGATGATGATGGTGATGGTATGTTTTTTAGGGAGCTTTGGTTATCATTATCATCATTGCAAGGAGATCAGGTGTGTGTGTGTGTGTGTGTGTGTGTGTGTGTGTGTGTGTGTGTGTGTGTGTGTGTGTGTGTGTGTGTGTGTGTGTGTGTGGGAGGGGGGACGCTTGGCAGTGGGAAAAGGAAATTCTGAGTAAGACTCATTCTAAGCATTTCCTTTTACACTGCCTGTCTTGAATTCTTAGCTGTAGCAATAGATTACCTCTAGAATACGATGCAAGTCACGAAGAAGTGCTATGAGAAGGAAGTACAGCCGTGGCATTGTCTTGTCTGCCATTGAGCTTTGTGAATTAAGCCAAAAAAGACAAAAATCTGGGCTAGACTAAGGAGTAAACAATATAACCTATCCAGTTCAAAGTCTCTAGAGTTGAAGAAAATATTGTAGAAGGAACGTGAATTTACAAAGGCGAATTAACGAAGGAGTTAATCTTATACTAATGATGTTGGGTCCTCTCCCCCTCCTCCTCCTCTTCTCTTTTCCTCGTCTGATATATCTTTTTCCTCTTGCTTACCCCTTCTCTTTTGCCTGTTTACATCTTTTTCTCCTTCTGTATCTGCTTCCTCTTAGTTTGTCTTTTTCTTGTTTCCTTTCTTTCTTGTTCCTGTTTTTACTTATTTCTCTTAATTCTCTACCTTCTCTTCACTCTCTTTTTCCTCCTGTTTATTTCCTGTCTCCCTTTTTCCTTCTCCTTCCCCTTTTTCTTTCTCTTCTTCCTGCTGACTCTCTTTCTTCTGTTTCCTTTCTCTTTCTCCTCTCAGTTTCCCTTTTTCGTGTTTGCTTCTTCTGTTCCTCTATTTTGTTTCTCTTCATCCTGCTATATCTGTTTTTCCAGTTGCTTCGTCTCATTCTGTTTAATTCTCACCCCTCTTCTTCTTCATCTTCTTCTTCTTCCCTCGTCTTCTTCTTCTTTTTCATTTTCTTCTTCTTCGTCGTCGTCGTCTTCTTCTTCTTCTTCTTCTTCTTCTTCTTCTTCTTCTTCTTCTCCTCCTCCTCCTCCTCCTCCTCCTCCTCCTCCTCCTCCTCCTCGTCTTGCTTTTCTTCCTCGTCATCTTCCTGTTGGCTTCTTATCTTCCTTTTGTTTATTTCTTCTCGTCGTACTGTTTACATATTATCTTTCTCTTCTTGATTTTTCCTCCTTCCTCTTCTTACTGTTCCTCCTTCGTGTTTACTGCACTTCTTCCTAACTAGTCCTTCATCTCTCTCTCTCTCTCTCTCTCTCTCTCTCTCTCTCTCTCTCTCTCTCTCTCTCTCTCTCTCTATTTTATGGTGTAGTGATTATTAAGATATTCTCTTGGAGGCCATTCTGTCTCTCGTCTCTTCCTCTTATTTACTCCTATTGTTATTTTTGGCGTTTTTCTAATACAGTATTGTGTGTGTGTGTGTGTGTGTGTGTGTGTGCATCTTCATCGTGTATGCATTTTTGTTCTTTTGTTCTGGTTCTTATCTGTTATGCTCTGTTATTTACGGTTCCTGTTGAGTTTGTTGCGTTGTGTGTGTGTGTGTGTGTGTGTGTGTGTGTGTGTGTGTGTGTGTGTGTGTGTGTGTGTGTGTGTGCGCGTGTGCGTGCGTGCGTGTGCGTCTGTATGCATGTGTAATCAGGACATTGGCTTTATTGTCTTGCCCATGTTTTGATCATCGTCTTACTGTCTTGAGATCATCCATTCCTTCTCAAAGACTCCTTCCCACTTCCAAGCCAAACTTTACAATATTCTCGGTTTATGTATTTATGTATTATGTAAAGATTGTGTTTTTTTATTCTATGCTTTCTGTAATATTCTTAGATTTTTTTTTTTTTTTTTGTCTGCGAAGCTCGTGTCTGATCTGGTTTTAAGATTTGGTTACTTAGAAGGTCCAAAGATTAACTCGTTTGATGTCATGGGGTTACTTTGGGTTTGTGACTATTGGTAGGGATTTTTAGGTAGTTTAGGAGAGTGGCCTTGATGGGATAATATTTGTAGTAGTAGTAGTAGTAGTAGTAATGGTTTTAGTAGTGGTAGGGGGAGGAGGAGGAGGAGGAGGACTAATAATGATGATGATAATAATAGTAATAATAATAATAATAATAATAATAATAATAAAGGATGTACACGTATTAAAAGTATTAGGATTTCTTGAAGTGTTGTTTGTGAGAGACTGAGGTACTGTAGGTCGAGCCAGGCAGTGTAGGTACCAACTTTTGATTACACCGTTTTGGGACAATCACTACACACACACACACACACACACACACACACACACACACACACACACACACACACACACACACACACACACACACAAATAAAGAAAATAGAGGAGAATGTAAGAAGAACAGAAGAGGTGATAAAAAGAGGAATTAAGAAAGAGAAGGAGGGGAAGTGAGGTAAACAGGTGAGAGGTGGGGAATGGACACCTGGTGAGGGGAGGGAGGGAGAGGGGATATCACGTAGGTGTCACAGCTGTGCCCCTCACTACTTAATTACGTACCCCCTTCACTCTCCCTCTCTCTCTCTCTCTCTCTCTCTCTCTCTCTCTCTCTCTCTCACACACACACACACACACACACACACACACACACACACACACACACACACACACACACACACACACACACACACACACACACTATGGTAGCGGGAAAGAAAAAAAATTACTAAAATCTTTCTATATAAGTCGCAAATAATATTAAATTTTACGATACAGATTCCAGTATTGAGATCTTTCCAAACCATACTCCATTGCCTAAAATTGCCACCTCTCCATCTTGAATGCCGGGTTGTAACAGCAGATTAGCATAGAGTATATTGCTAGTCACGAAGAAGTGCTGTGGGATGTAGGTAGAAATGTAGCATTGTCTTTTTCCGCCACTTAGCTACGTGAAATAAGCTTCCAAAAGACGAAAATTTAGGCCAAGTTAACATGAGAAGAGTACAGTCCCGAATCTTATAATATATTGCTAAAATCTTCAAAAAATCATGATGGCTTCTTGCTATTAAAAGAATGGTAAGAAAAATGTCTTGAAATTGTGGTAAATAAGTCTAAAAACCTTATAAATTCTTGGTAAATTAGTCAAAATCTTATCATAATTTTTGAGTACTATTTATCGGTTATCAGAAAGGTTCGATATATGATTCTTTACTACGAAATCCCAGAGATGTGACAGAAAAAATAAATCCTTCAGTAAAACTCCTTTATCTTCCTGGGAATATTCAGAGCTCAGATGTCACCTTATTTCATCTTGGAGGGTGTGGTTGCTTGGTGGTATCTGTGTGTGTGTGTGTGTGTGTGTGTGTGTGTGTGTGTGTGTGTGTGTGTGTGTGTGTGTGTGTGGTGATGGTGGAGGTGGTGTCAGTGTGTATGTGGAGTGTATAGACAGATGTATAATGTGTGTATGTATGTATATATGCGTGCGTCAGACTTAATATGGTTTAATCTGAAGGCCCTGTTTTTGTCTTAGCTCATTTGCATATGCGATTGTAGTCAATGTACCTAATTTTTTTAAACCATGTACAATTAAAATAGCCTTGGGTAGGATAGTTTTATATTCCAAGTAAAATTCACACAAATATACCTCTCTCATCCCACCCAAAATATAAATAAAAAAGGAAAGGTATTGAAGAATGATAATTATAGACAGACGAGTTTACAAATCGACAGGTGAGAGGTGACAGGTTTACAGGTGACAGGTGTAAATGTATACCTTTTTAATAATAGGTCAAAGGTCAAGGTCAAGGCCAAGGTCAAAGCTGATCTTGCCGTACGACCTTAAGCTTCAATATATTGTTAAAAAAAAAATAAAAAGGTTGTCACAGGCCGCCTCTGAACACTTTCACCAACTTTGCATAAAATCGAAAATAATAATAATAATAATAATAATAATAATTTGTTTCACCGCAGGAACTATTCTCACATTAGTTCCGGCGGTGATATATCATGAAAATTTTTATCCGATTTTAGCCGAAGTTGGTGGAAGGGTTGAGGGTCAGCCTAGGATGAAATGTGCTATTGTACAGTTTGAACTTGAATCTCTCTCTCTCTCTCTCTCTCTCTCTCTCTCACACACACACACACACACACACACACACACACACACACACACACACACACACACACACACACACACACACACACACACACACACACACTGATACTCGTGCACTCAATCTCTTATCACAGCGGACCCACAAATGCACCCAAATGACCTCATTCCTATCGTCTCCTTGCAATCATCTAACCTCTTCACATCGAGTATCTCTTTGCGTGTTTAATTACTCCTATGGCCGGTTAAGATTTGTTTTGTTTTTTATCTGATGTATTTTTGTGGTGAAATGATGCAGATACAAACACCACACCACTGCTCAACCACACCACCACACTTCACCACACTACAACACCTCATCACATACTCCCACAGCCTCACCTTATCACACCACACCAAACCACAACACAGTGCCACACCACACTGCCACTCCTCCCACCACATCATACCACAACGCAGTACCACACCGCACCACCACTCCATCACCACACCATTCCCCACCACCACCACCACTCCATCACCACACCACTCCCCACCACCACCACTCCTCATCACTCCACCTTACTCCCTACATCGCTACTGTGGATGTGAGTGAGGGAGTGAGGCGTGGAGTGGCAGGAGTGTGGGGGGAGGGAGGTTTGTGTAAATGCGTGAGGCTTCCTGTATAGCCTTCCTGCAGTGGTGGAAAACTCTACTCCCTTCCTTCCTTCCTTCCTTCCTTCCTTCCTAGCGTTGATGATTGCCCCTGCGTTTGGGGGTGCGGGTGTGTGCAATTGCGTGCGTGGAGGGGTGAGGGGATGTGTGTGTGCGTGTGGGGGTTGAGGGGATGTGTGTGTGTGTGCGTGTAGGGGGGTGAGGGGGTGGGTGAGTACGTGTTGGAGAGTGAGTGTGTGCAACTGCATGTGTGTGCCTGGGGGTGAGTGGATGTGTGTGGGAGTGTTTGTGGGTGCATGTGTGTGGGTGGGGGGAGTTGAGTGCATGTGTGAGTGTGTGTGTTCTTCAATCATTACTTTCGTGACCAAAGTAGAGGTAACTAAGAGAGAAAAATGTCTTGTTTTGGCAGTGGTCGGGCGCAAATGGACCTTTCACATATTCTTTAAGTCTTTTTATATTTTCTTAAGTTTCTACCTGGATCGCATGACTCCAGGTAGACGGAAGCGGCACGTACTAACTTTCTTATCTTCGTTACCCTTAAAATATATACGACTTTCTTCTATTCCTCCTCGATCGTTTGGAATTCTTGAGTAGTTACTTTACGTAGTGATTTAAGTGTCTAATTCCACTTCACGTACTTAAAAGCACTTACGGAGCCTCAACCCTTTCAGTACGGTCACGCCATAAGTGTGGTCTTGCTGCTTCCAGACGGTTTTCTTCGGCTTTTGACACCTCGTAGTGAAGAGGCAAGAAAATCTCCATAACTCTAACCCCACTTTCATCACATAATTTCTGCTGGTGATATTTTTTTTCTTTTTTGAGAGTTTGAACATCGTCTAAAAAAATGTATCTCAATCTATTGCTTTAGTTGAAGAAGTACCTGATTTTATAATAATAATAATGATAAAAGTAAGAATAATGAAAATGGTACCGGTAATAAGATAATAATAATAATAATAATAATAATAAAATGAATTCTGTAGAGGTTATGAACGGGAGCAAGGTGGACATCCGGAAGGTCACGGCAGGTAAACACAGGTAATCTGATGTATTACTTAAACTAGTGTACAGGCTGGCTGTATATTATTCTGCCAAACGTAGTCACACATGCAAACCTTATACACACACAAACACACACACGGACGCACTCGCCTTCCTTGTCACGCATGTACACACACACACACACACACACACACACACACACACACACACACACACACACACACACACACACACACACACACACACACACACACACACACACACACACACACACACAGCACAGTTGCATACGGTAAATGGCAATAATCAATAAGTTACCAGTCAACCTAGCACATGACGGAGGTGGAGGGGGAGGGGTGACGCTGGTTAGGGGGAGGGGTTAGAGGAGGAGGGGGAAGAAGGAAGGGGGAGTGAGGGGAGATGATGAGGGGGGAAGAAGTTAGAGGAAGGGGGGGGCCAGGTTACGGGGAAGGAATAAGAGGGGGAGGGAGGCAGAGTAGGTTCAAGTTTGATTGGGGAGGGGTTGGTTAGGGGAGGGAGTTGGAGAGGGGAAAAAGAGGGTATGGGGGTGACGACATGGGGAGACTGAGATAGGGGAGTGACTGGCTAGGATAGAGAGTTAGAGAGGGAGATAAGAAGGAGGTTGAGGGGAGAGAGAGGATCTGAGGGGACATTGGTTAGGGGAAGTGGCGGATGGATTGAAAAGAGAGTTGGTTAGAGAGAGGGGGTTAGTGGAAGGCAGAAAGGGAGTCAGAAAGGAAGAGGGGGACTGGAGGGGGTGACTGTGAGGGGCTCCTGGTGACTGCTGTGATGGGGGGCTGAATATTGACTGTCCGACTGCCAATATGATCGACAGAGAAATTTGGAGCCCCAACAGCGAATTAACTGATGCATTGGGTCAGGTTGGGTGTGGTGTGGTGTGGTATGGTGTGGTGTGGTTAGATTAGGAATGGCTAGGTTAGGATGGGTTAGGTTAGGTGTGAGCACGTAAGGTTAGGATAGGTGTGAGTAGGTTGGGTTAGGGTAGATTAGGTGTGGGACTTGTGAGCCGAGTTGTACTGTAGAGCCCCGACCTTGAAGCACTGACTCAATTTTAGATCAGTTCCCGATTGTAACTAAGATTTTTTTTTCGTAGGATTGACCAGGGAAGGCTAATCCAAAGTCTTCTCACGTCCCTTGTTCATTCTACAAAAAACAAGAGTTAGTGTTAATATATTTTTGTGCGAAGGGCAAGAGGTAGTAGAGAGCAGCATTTTCCCACCTGTTTTCTTCGTGCATTAGAAATCTTAGCTACGAGAGGAATGTTTTATTAAGTTAGTTTATGGATTTCAGTTGTGTTTCGTTAGTGGCCGGCCGTGGGGACTGACTGGCCGGCGCTCTGAGTGTGGAAAATACGTACATAATGCCAATCAGGACGGAGGCGAGCGATTGTATGCCTTAACCTTGATCTCAGCCTGACCACACAAGCCTCTTATTTTTATTCACTCTCTCTTTTCATACTAGAAGGAGAAACTTGTATGGTAAAAGTCTGCTTTGAAAATGGAAAAAAAAATCGTAAAAGTCTCAAAAATGAAAAAAAAAAAAAAAAAAATGCTAAGTCTGTCTCGGAAAAAAAAAAATAATAATAATAATATGGTAGTGTCTGTCTCGGAAATCTAAAAAAAAAAAAAAAAATGTAAAAGTCTATCTCCAATATTTTTTTAAAATATGGTAAGAGTCTCTCTCTCGGGGGGGAAAAAAAAAAAGGTAAAAGTGTCTCGAAAATGGAAAAAAAAATATGTACTATGGTAAAAGACTCTCGAAAATGAAAAAAAAAAATGTAATATGGTAAAAGACTCTCGGAAAAAAAAAATGATATGGTAAAAATCCGTCTCGAAAAAAAAAAAATCTATGTTAAAAGTCAGTCTCGAAAAAAAAAAAAAATAGCTTAATTTATTTCATGCTAGCTGGACAACCCGGCGTTAATCATGCTAATAAAGACGATATAGAATTTATTTTTCCCGCCCAATTAATTCCCTTATAGCATTTAAATTGCGTTTCTTGATCCCCTCCCCCCTCGTATAGAAGCGTTTGAAGATAGCAAGGACAAATTTTCACAGACATCGTAGTTTTGAAGTAGATGAAAATAGATAATTGTTTGAAAGCAGAATATTATGAAAAAATAATCATAATGAAGTGATTTAGAATATATAAATCACCTATGTCACATCTTCACTTGTTTAATAATATACCTTCAGCCTTGAGCACGGGAAGACGTAATGGAGGAGGAGGAGGAGGAGGAAGAAGAGGAGGAGGAGGAGGAGGAGGAGAGACTATCTTATCTGGCATGGTGTCGCAAATTCCTCGGGGCTACTAATAGATACCGCTCCTCTCCCGATAGATACCGCTCCTCTCCCGATAGATACCGCTCCTCTCCCGATAGATACCGCTCCTCTCCCGATAGATACCGCTCCTCTCCCGATAGATACCGCTCCTCTCCCGATAGATACCGCTCCTCCCGATAGATACCGCTCCTCCCGATAGATACCGCTCCTCCCGATAGATACCGCTCCTCTCCCGATAGATACCGCTTCTCTCCCGATAGATACCGCTCCTCTCCCGATAGATACCGCTCCTCTCCCGATAGATACCGCTCTTCTTCTCCCCACTGCATCCTCTGGCCTTGAATTATCGCCAGGTATTTCTTCACTTCCTTAACTCTGTCTTGTGATAAAAATAGAAGGATATTTTTTTCTATTTCTTTCTTTTTTTTTTTGGCGGGGGGGGGGGTGGCATTAGGTTATTAAGGTCAGTGGACATCATACTTACCACCTGCTTTATGTTCATTGTCCTAAGTGTTTAGAACCGACCTTAAAAACTACACTAACTTGCCTACTATTCATATCTCGACCTCGACCTTATCCCACATATCTGCGTGGATTTCGTAACAAACACACAGACAAAGGAGGAGGAGGAGGAGGAGGAAGAAGAAGGAGAGGAGGAGGAGGAGGAAGAAGAAGGAGAGGAGGAGGAGGAGGAAGAAGAAGGAGAGGAGGAGGAGGACTCGTGTTATCTCGTGTGGTGCCGCAAACTTCCTCGAGGCTATTGATAGTTACCGCTCTTCCTGCTTCCCCCAGCGTCTTCCCCTGTCCTTGAATTATTGCCAGTTGTGTCTTCACCTCCCGTAACTTATGATAAAAATAAGTCAGCAGTATTTTAAGCCTTACTTTTTCTAGGTCACAGGACTCCATACACCCACAGCCTACACGCTACATCCCCCTCCCTCCTTTTCCAGAACACAACATCCCCTACCCTCCCTTTCCAGAACACAATCCTTACCTTCCTTTTCCAGAACACATCCCCTACCCTCCCTCTCCAGAACACATCTCCTACCCTCGCTTTCCAGAACACGACTTCCCCTACCCTCATTTTCCAGAACACATCCCCTACCTTCCCTTTCCAGAACACATCCCCTACCTTCCTTTTCCAGAACACATCCCGTACCCTCCCTTTCCAGAACACATCCCCTACCCTCCCTTTCCAGAACACGACATCCCCTACCCTCCTCTCCCAGAACACATCCCCTACCCTCCTTGTTCGGAACCTGCCTTACACACTAAACGACTTTGCCTGCTTTCCAGACCAGGACTTGTATTCATTAGTTTCAATTTTACCTGTATATTTGACTGCCTGTTTACACTTCTACATGCATTCACAGTCCTCCCAAAATCACAACCAGAGGAAATGTAAAGATAAATTATTAGACGTTAGCACTGATTTCTCAAAGGAATAATAAACTTCTGTAGCGTCTTGGTTGTCGTGGAAGTTAGTTAAGTTTCTTCACACTTACGCTGACCTTCCCTTATATATCGACCTGGAATTTCTTTGCAAACTTACGAGATCCCTTTACGAAATTAGTCTTGAAGGACAGTGGCGTAAGGTGGATCAACCTCACAGTCTATTCTTAAGACCTCTTCCTCTCGCTGCCTCAATTCCTTATATCAGTCTATCTATGCATCTATCTGTCTGTGTATCTGTATGTCTGTCTGCCCATGTTCCGACGCTGCATCCTATGAGGGGTGGCCTAGAAAAAGGGATCTCCTGGCGTTTTTATCCTTGTTCAGTAACGACTTGTCTCACAGTATACCATCTTCTGCATGATTATACGCTCGAATCCTATCTCGTCTGACCACTCATTATATTATTATTATTATTATTATTATTTTTATTATTATTATTATTATTGTTACTACTACTACTACCACTGCTGCTACTACTATTCTATTCATTTATTTATTTATTTTCACCTCCCTTCTTCCTTCCCACATAACCTACATCACCTCCACCTTTTCAACCCCCTCTCCCTCTGCCTTACTCCTCCCCTCCCCCACTCCCCCCTCCCCCCTACCTCACTTTTCATCTCCCTTCCCCTCCCCCCCTCACGTGACTTCCTTTCCCTCTGATTTTTCGTTCCCTTTTCCGTCGGGTCTTTTTCCCATTTATTTTTCCTTTTGTCACTTTTTCCCATCTCTTTCCTGTTGTTCCTTCTTTTATTTTTAGTTTCCCCCTTTTTTCGTTCTCATTTTCCGTGATCTTTGTTTTCGTCTCTCTCTCTCTCTCTCTCTCTCTCTCTCTCTCTGTTTTTTTCCCTTGCCTTTTGCCTATTTTTTCACCCTTAAATTTTCACTGCCTCCAAATTTCTGCTGTTCTTTTCCCTCTTGGATTTTCATTTTTCTTTCTCTATTTTCATTTCTCTTTTTTTCACGTTGTCTTGTTTCTTTCCTGTTGTTTCTTTCATCTTTGTCGCTTTACCGCATTGTCCCCATTTTCCTTCCTAATTTTCCTGTTTCCTTCGTCGTTTTTGTCCTGTCCCCATAAAATTATCGTCTTCTGCCTTTTCCTTGTCGCTTTTTTTCCTCCTCGTTGTCTCTTTCTCCTTTGTTTTCCTTTATTTATGCCATTGTTTCTATCTAATCTTTGTCTCTATGTTGTTTTTCTTTTCCTAACTATGTTCATCCTTTTCCTGTTTTATGTATTTTCCTCCTTTCCATGCTGTCGCTTCTCTCTCTCTCTCTCTCTCTCTCTCTCTCTCTCTCTCTCTCCCTCCCTCTCTCTCTCCCCTGTCGTTTAGTCGTTTCCCGCCATTTTTCCGTCCTTCCTTCTCCATATTTTCGTCTTGTCGTCCTTCCTTTCCCTCATTGTCGTTCTTCCTCTCCCATTTTTTTTTCATTCCCTTCCTTTTCTTTCCTTCTTGCTTTCTTTATTGTCGCTTTTTTCTTTCTTCCTCTCCTTCGCTGTCTTCCTCTTCCTCCTGCTTGTTGTCGTGATGTCGTTCCGTTGGCTGTTTAGTGTCGCTCCTTCCTCTGGTCATCATATATTTCTTCTTCCTTTCTTTATTGTCGCTTTTTTCTTTCTTCCTCTCCTTCGCTGTCTTCCTCTTCCTCCTGCTTGTTGCCGTGTTGTCGTTCCATTGGCGGTTTGGTGTTGCTTCTTCCTCTGTTCATATTTTTCTTCTTTATTGTCGCTTTTTACTCTTCCTCTCCTTCGCTGTCTTCCTCTTCCTCCTGCTTGTTGTCGTGTTGTCGTTCCATTGGCGGTTTGGTGTTGTCGTGTCGCTGGGTCGTCGCGTGCTCTACTTTATAACCCTTGCTCAATATTTTCTTTTCTTATTTTTCAGACCGACAGATATTCCTTCCTTCCTTCCTTCAGTCGTATCTTTGTCACTCTCTTCCTATCTCATCCTTCCTTCTTGCCTTCCTTCCTTCCTTCTTTCTTTCCTTTCTTCCTTCTTTCTTTCCTTTCTTTCCACTTTCTTTCTCTTCTCTGGTCGGTCGCGTCTTTGTCACTCTCTTCCTGACTTTTTCTTCCCTCTTTCCTTCCTCCTTTCGGCCGTCTCTTTGTCTCTTTCTTCCGTCCTTCCTTCTTTCTGTTCTTTCCTTATTTCCGTCCTTCCTTCCCTCCCTTCTTCCTTTTTTCCCTTCCTTCTTTCCTTCCTCCAGTCGGTCGTCCGTGTCACTATCTTTCTTATATCCTTCTTTCCTTCTTTCCTTCCTTGCTTCCATCCTTCCTTCCTTCCTACCGTGCATGTCCTCTGCCTTCATTTTCCCCATCTCTGTCTCTGGTGTTCCGTAATTGCCCTAGCCTAGTGTTCCGTAATTTAGTGTACGTAGCAAATTTTAATAACCTACTGCGTTTTCGTCATTTCTCTCTCTCTCTCTCTCTCTCTCTCTCTCTCTCTCTCTCTCTCTCTCTCTCTCTCACTGGAAGGATTTTAGGACTGAAATTTTGTCTTTTTTTTTTTTCCTACATTATCGTGGGATTGATATAGATTTTTTGTGTCTACTGGAGTTTTTATTTTCCTTTCTTTAATTTTCTTTATTAATTTTCTTAGACCTTTTTTTCATTTTTTTTGTAATTGTTTGTGTGGTTTTAAAAATTAATTTGTACTGCTGTTTTCTTATATCCATCTTGTCTTTCTCATTTTTTGGAACATTTTCTTAAATATTTCTCTCTCTCTTTTTCGTGGATTAAAAATAAAGATGGATTCCATAATTTCATTTTGTATTTTTCTCAATCTCTTGTGTGTGGCAAAAATGGGTGAAAAATCAATTGTTTCCTTTTTCTTATTTTCTTCCCATTTTTCTTCGGTTTCCCTCTTTTTTTTTTTCGTCTTTGACCATAGAATTTTGGCATTAAGATTTTTTAGGCAAGAGAAGTAACCCCCAAAAGTTGTCATTTTCATTTTTTCATGTTTTTTTTTTTTTTCATATTCGTTCGATATTTGGCCGAAGCATTTGTCATTTTGCGGGCTAATTTTTTAGTCCTTGCAGATTTAGAGCACAGTCCCGGAGTTGATCTGTGTGTGTGTGTGTGTGTGTGTGTGTGTGTGTGTTTGCATGGGTCTGTTTTTGTGTCCCTGTTCCTGTGTGTCTGTTTGTATACTTTCGTGTGTGTGTGTGTGTGTGTGTGTGTGTGTGTGTGTGTGTGTGTGTGTGTGTGTGTGTGTGTCTGTTTCTGTGTGTCTGTCTGTATACTTGTGTGTGTGTGTGTGTGTGTGTGTGTGTGTGTGTGTGTGTGTGTGTGTGTGTGTGTGTGTGTGTGTAGCCGGCCGTGTTTGTGTGTTTGTATTTTCCACTACTGTTTTAATGAGTGTTAATTGATGGGACAGACAAATGGCTCCCCCCGTTGCTTTTTCAGGGAGCAACATATTCTTCCCTATAATAATATTCCTCCCTATAATATTCCTCCCTGTAATTATATTCCTCCCTATAATTATTTTCCTCCCTGTAATTATATTCCTCCCTGTAATGATATTCCTCCCTGTAATGATATTCCTCCCTATAATGATATTCCTCCCTATAATGATATTCCTCCCTATAATGATATTCCTCCCTGTTATGATATTCCTCCCTATAATAATATTCCCTCGACATAGGCAAGTAGAGGGACTGACATGCGCGTTCATTTAATGGCAACAAGGGCTGTCTTTTTCCCTGTCTGTCTGTCTCCCTGTCTGCCTGTCTCACCTGTCTGCCTGTCTCACCTGTCTGCATGTCTGTCTGCCTGTCTGCATGTCTGTCTATCTATCCATCGGTTTGTCTGTGTGCATCTCCGTTAATATGTTTTAATTCATCTGTTCATCTATCGGTGTTTTAATTTATCTATCACTCATTCTCTGTGTCTATTTCTTTAACCTTTGTATATACCTTTCCTGTTTTTTTTTGTTTTTTTTGAGTGTCATATCCACCCCCATGATCAGTGCTTCGGTCTCTGTCATGTGGATCATCATCATTATCATCATCATCATCATCATAATCATCATCATCATCATCATCAGGCGGGAGGGATGACAATGTTAGGACAAGTGTGAATGAAAATAGCGTAAGAGTCCTGCATTTTGAACTACACACACACACACACACACACACACACACACACACACACACACACACACACCTGGCAGTGCAGCTGTATCGCGAGAGGCCACATGCAGCACACCTGTCTCTCTCGCTGACATCTGCTGCTGCCACCCTTCCCCCTCCACCCTCTCCCCCTCTCCCCACCCTCCCCTCCCTCCTCTCCCCCATCCCACTCCCCAGAACACCTCACACATTCAAAGCCTCCCTTCATCCCTCTTCGCTTCCCCTTTTCTCACTTTTTCCTGCCCTCTCATTCACTCTCCTCTCTTCTTTCCCATCTTCTCCTTTTCCCTCCTCACCTTTCCTCTCCTCTCCTCTCCTTCTTCGCTTCCCCTCACCTCACTTCTCTCCCCTCCTCTTCTTTCTCTTTCTCTCCTCCCCTCACTTCCTCTCTTTTCTCACCATATTTCTCGTTTCCTATATTCTCTCTCTCTCTCTCTCCCTCTCTCTCTCTCTCTCTCTCTCTCTCTCTCTCTCTCTCTCTCTCTCTCTCTCTCTCTCTCTCTCTCTCTCTCTCTCTCTCTCTCTCTCTCTCTCTCTCTCTCTCTCTCTCTCTCTCTCTCTCCCCTTTCCTTTCATTTACTCTTCCTTATTCTTCTCTACTGTCACTGTCTCTTTTCATGCGTCTCCTTCTTCTTTCCCCTCTTGTTTTCCTCTCTTTCCTCTTCATTTCTCTCTTCTTCTCACTTTTCTTTTCCCTCCTTCTCTCCTTCCTCCGTTTTCTTCTTATTTCACCTTTTTTCGTTTTTCTTTTTACGCCTTCTTTCCTTTTTCTCCCTCTCTGTCGTAAGTCTTACCATATATTTTCTCTTCTTACTTACCTTCTTCTCACAATTTTTCCTCACACTCACTTTTCTTCTTGTCTTCTCTTTTCATCCTTTCACTTCCCTTCTCCTCTCCCCCCAAGCCTTTCCCCTTACTCCTTTCTTCCCTCTTTCCTTATACCTTCCCTTATATAATATTTTCTGCCCACTTCTCCTATCTTCTCCTTCTACGTTTCATCTTCCTTCCTGTCTTCTTTCATCTCCCCTCGTCAATATTTCTCCCCTCTTCCCTCTCCTTGCTTCCCCTCTCCTCCCTCCCCTCCCCCTAACATCTGTTCCCCCAGCCTGATAACAGCTCACACTCGCAAAGCCTCTCCTTTCCTCCTCTCCTCTCCTCTCCTCTCCTCACCTTCTCTGTTTCCTCTCCTCTCCTCTCCTCTTCTCTCCTCTCCTCACCTTCTCTGTTTCCTCTCCCTTCCCCAGCCCCTCCTCTCCTCTCCTTTCTTCTATTTTTGCCTCTCTGACTCTCCTCTCCGTTACTATTTCCTTTCCTCTCGCATTTTCCCTATTCCTTCGCTCCTCTCCACTCCCCTCTCCTTGTCTCGCCTCATCTCTGCTCTCCTCTACTGTCTCCTCTCCCCGTTCCTGCTTTTCCTTTCACTTTCCTAATCTTGATTCTCTCTCATTCATTATTATTTCTTTACTCTTTCCCTACCTTTTTCTTCCTTCTCTCTTCGTAGTCTCAGGCCGATGCTGCTTTTCTCTTTCTCCTCTCTTTCCTCTCCCGTTTATCACTTTCCCTTCTCTTTCTTTCCTTTTCATTTCGTTTCTTCGCCTCCCCTCCTTTCAACCTTTCTTTCCTGACTTATCTTTTTTTTTTAATTCCTCTTCCTGTTTCTCCTCTCCCCTCTTCTCCTGTTACATCCGCTTCCTCACGTATCCCTCCTCTCTCCTCTACTTTTTCATTTCCTTCTTTTCTCTCCCTTTCTCTCTCTCTTCTCCTTTCGTCTGCCTAGGTGTAAGCTCTTCTCTCATCTGTCTTTCTTGTAATATTCTCTTTTTCACCTTTTTCTCCTGCCATTTTCTCTTTCCTTTCCGTTCCTTCACCCACGCTTAATGTTCTGTCCCGTCCTCTCCCTCCACCTCTATAATCTCTCTCTCTCTCTCTCTCTCTCTCTCTCTCTCTCTCTCTCTCACGTTGCTCACCTATTGTTCCCCATTTCTGATTTTTTTTTTCTTCTTGGTGACGTCTTCTTTCCCGGTCATGAGATCTCCCTACGTGTGTGTGTGTGTGTGTGTGTGTGTGTGTGTGTGTGTGTGTGTGTGTGTGTGTGTGTGTGTGTGTGTGTGTAATAGATAGCACTTATACATCCAGGGTATAATTATAATGCTGATTTATAATTTGCCTCTAACCACTTATTCACAAATTATCTTAAAATTAGTAAATAGTGTTATTAGTGGGTTTCCACAGACGCAAATCAGAGTGTATTCTGTATATGTAAATTTTAATAATATACATCGTCCACCTGAATTATTATTTTAGGTTAGCGATCTTTATCCATATCATAAAGCAAACACACCTGAGAATTACCTGTGATATACTCTAATTTACACCTTAATTATTTCTCCCACAGGTGAGTGACGCTGATGTGGGGCCTGATTATGCTGAAATATAAACTCAGGTAAGGGTGCTATTTTTTACACCTCAAACACTACTGCTTTATAAATGGATTTTTTTAGATAAGTTTATATATATATAGGCTTTTGAGATCTGGCAGGATATTAACCAGTCATATCCAAATAATAAATCGCTAAGGAAGAGGTGTTAGGGAGCTTCCTTGACCGATAGGAATATATGCCCAGGTGAGCCACGAGGTAATACTAGGGACAGGTAGGGCAAAAAGGTAATATTAATCTATGATATTACCTTAGGGAGGCTGGGGTAACCGTAGATGTTAAAAAACTGTGGGTGATGATCGTAAAAAGGACTGGTTAATTAGGAGGGATGTAGTGAAGGGAAGTAGATAGGAGGGAGAGAGGAAGGGAGGGAGGGAGGGGTATTTGAGGGAGAAAATAGGAAGGGAGGAGAGGTGGAAAGGGAGAGAGAGAGGGAGAGGAGAGGAAGACAGATAAGAGGGAAAGAGGGTAGTTAAGGGAGACAATAGGAGAGAAAATGTAGAGAGAGAGAGAGAGAGAGAGAGAGAGAGAGGGGGGAGAAGAAAAAGTGAAAACAGAAAACGAAAGAAGGGTGTGGAGTGAGAAAGAATAAAAACATAGAGAGCAAGTAAGTAGTGATGAAGCGAATATTGAAAAAAAGAGACAAAATCAAAAACAAAAAGAGGGAGAATGGGATGGAAGACAGAAGAGTTGAAGGCAAAGGAGAGAAGACAGTAAAGGAGAGGAGGAGGAAAATAAAGATAGGAAGAGGAGAAGAGAGGGAGGAAATTGGTAAGGTATGATGGAGAAAAATTCATCAAAGTGGTACGGTATTATCAAGCTTATTTTTTTTCCTCCTCGTAGGTTAGGGTTTCAGGGAAGATGAGAGAGAGAGAGAGAGAGAGAGAGAGAGAGAGCGTGAGAGAGAGAGGACTGAAAAAGAGGTGTAAAGGAAGAGTAATAGTCATAAAGAAGAAAATGTTTACGAGGGAGGACTAAAGGATGAGAGAGAGAGAGACAGACAGACAGAGACAGAGACAGACAGACAGAGACAGAGACAGGCAGACAGACAGAGACAGCAAATATAAAGAACAGAAGACTATACTGAAGAGAAAAAGGATAGGGTAATATCACTCAGGTAAAGGGATAGGGAGAAAGGCCTCTGTATCAAAGTGAAAGGGATGTGAAAGGGGTGGATGGACGAGGATAGGTTTGCGGAGGGGAGGGGTAGGGAAGGGATAAGTGGATAGGGACGGTGGACGGCATAATAGCAGGGATGAAGGGTGGTCGGGGATGGGGGTGGGGAGGAGGGGCGGGATAGGTTGACGGGGATGGAGTGGGGGAGGGGAGGGGAGGGATAGATGGCAGGGGATGGGGGGATAGGTGACCAAGTATGGGGTGGGGGAGGGGGAGATAGGTGACCAGGTATGGGGTGGGGGAGGGGAGGGATAGGTGATTGGGGATGGGATGGGGAGGAGGGGAGGGACAGGTGACTAGGTATGGGGCGTGAGGGTAGGATAGATGCAGTAGAAGAGGTGAATGGTCAAGGAAAGGATAGGGGGATGGAGAGAGGGGATTAAAGGATGAGTGGGAGGGGAAGGGATGAAGGAGAATTGATGGATAGATGGGAGAAGGAGTACCTGAGACGTTAACAATCAGAGTGGATGGATAGACAGAAGGAGGATGAAGGGATGGAGCGAAGGAAAAGAAATGCTGATGTGGGATGAGTGAAGAGATCAAAGGATAGAAAATATGAAGGAGAGAATAGGAGGGTGCAAGGAAGGCAAAGCAAGAAATTAATTGGAGAGAGAGAGAGAGTGATGAACACGTAAGGGGATAGGAAATATGTAAGCAATAGGAGAGTAGAAGGATAGCAGGTGAAAGAAAGGATGGAGAAGAGCTGAACAGAACTAATATGTAGAAGGATTAAGTAGAAGAGAAGAAATATAAGGCTGCAGATCCGGAGTGGGAGGAGAGATGGAGGAAGATAGGAGATAAGGAGGAGAGCATCAAGTGTGTGGACAGGTTAGGAGGAGGAGGAGGAAGAGGAGGAGGAGGAGGATAGGGTCGTGAGAGGGATGGTGGGCTGTGATGTAAGGGGAGTGACAGATCGTGAGAGAGCAGAGCCTGGATAGGGGTGAGGGGGCATTGGAATGGATGGGGAGGGATGGGTGGAAAGGCCCGTGAGAGAGAGAGAGAGAGAGAGAGAGAGAGAGAGAGACCTGGAGCAACGGATAGAGGAAGATAATGAAAAATAACGAGTGATTGTTGCAGTGAAGAGGGATAGAGAGGAATGGAGAGAGGGAGAAGCAAAGAATGGAGAAGATAGTGATGTAAGGAGAATGATAGGTCGTGAGAGAAGAACACCTGGATAAGGGGGTTAGGAGGGATAAGGAGGATGGGGGATGGGTGAGGAGGGCCGTGAGAAGGATAGATGTTGGAAGAACTTTTAGAATAGTGTTGAGAGGATAAGATGAACAGAAAGGAGAGGATAAGATAAAATGATTGATTGTGAACATCTGAAACGTATCGAGGATGAAGAACAAGAAGTAATTAGACTACGGAAGAACAGGTGATGAGGGCTAGGTTGGGAGAGCAGTGAAAAGGAGATGTGGGAAGATTATGTTGGGGTGAGGAGAGGGAGAAGAGGATCACATGAATAGGGAGAAGATTAGATGAATAGGGAGAGGAGGATTAGGTGAAGAGGGAGAGGAGGCTTAGGAGAGGATAGGGAAATTGGTTAGTTGAGAGGAATGGCTTGGGAGGACGATAAGAAGGAAATATAGAGACGTGGAGAGATTGTGAAGGATTGAGGATAGTGAAGAGTGGATGAGGTGTATAGGGTGATTGGATGATTGAGAGAAGCAGAAATGTAATGATAGTGAAGATGATAAGAGAGAGTGACCATGAGGAGGAATGATTAGTTCAGAGTGAAGTGAATAGGGAGATTGGTACTTGCATGGAAGTGATAAGTAAACACGATGAAGAATAAGAAATGAGAGAAGAATGGGCGGTATGGGATGAGATGGGACGATGGTCAGAGGGAAGGATGACGAGTTGAAATGATTGTGAGCGTTGTGAGAAGAGGATAGGATGAATAGGGAGTGATCAGAGTGAAGTGCCTGGTTAGTAAAGAGGATGAAGAATAGCTAGTGATTAGAGTAAGGGTTGGGATGGCATGGGATGGAGGGAGGATAGATAGAAGGAAGGGGAGGGAGGGACGTGGGATAGGGGATGGTATTGATGTGTTTAGAATTGGGGTGATAGGGAAGAATAGAGGATGATAGAGAGAGAGGTGAGAATGGTGACTAATCGATAGAGAAAGAGATGTAGGACAGTGTCAAGATGATGATGATGATGATGATGATGATGATGATAAAGGAATGACTGAAGATGAAGGACGGATATGATGATTAGGAGAGGTGAAAGATAAGGTTAACATGAGAGTGAGCATTGATGATAAGGTGATGATGAAGAAGGGCAAGATCTGATGATAGTGATGATGGAGATGAGTAAGGGGAGATGTAAGGAAAGCAGGTGGGATGAGGGGGGATGATGATAGTTTAGAGAGAGGGGGTGAGGGATAATGATGATGATGAAGATGAGAGAGGGGGGTGAGGGACGACGATGGTAGGGGAGGGGAAGGGAGGGGGGTGAATTGCAAGGCTTCCCAGGTCTCACGGGGGTGGGGTGATCATTGGCTGCCCTGGACTGGACACTACCTCACACCTAACTCACCCCAAAGGCACCCAAACCCACTAGCCACAAGACCCTCTCTCCTTCCACCAGACCCACCCCATTAGACCCTTCCCTTCCCCACTAGACTCCCCCTCCCTCCACCAGACCCATCCCTCCCCCGACCAGACCTTCCCTCTCTCCACACACTGGCCTCCCCCACCCACTGGACACCCACTCACCTTCTTCCCTGCTGGGCTGTGAATTCTTACTGACATATCTTTTGTAATTCATCCTCAGGGCACCTCGCATTCCCTCCCTCCCCCTTCCACCCCCTCCCCTTCCCCCTCCACCCTTTCTCACCCTCCTTCCTCATCCCCTTCCATCTATCCTACCTGTGAAATGACGAGAGCCATTTGTTCCTGTGCACTAACTCCTTTATATTCTGTGTCAGTCCAGTTTGGGAAGACTGTATTATGATTTCTCTTCCCAGGTAGGATACCACAATTTCTACCACCACCACCACCACCTCCCTGTCTTCCTTCTCCTCCACCCTATCATCATCATCATCATCATCATCATCATCATCATCAACACCAGCCGTCTCCATTTCTTTTCCTCTCTCTCCCCTTCTTTTTCTTCTTCATTTTCCACTTCATCATCATCATCCTTCTCCTTCTTTTCCATTCCGTTCCCTCTCCTTTCATTTTCTTCCTCCTCCTCCTCATCATCATCACTACCACAGCTACCCTTCCACTTCCTCTCCTTTTCCTCTTCCTCTCTTTCTTCCTCCTCTTCCTCTTCTTCCTTCAGCAGCCCCAGACAAGGACAGATGCGTCTTTCCAATAAGTACACAGTGCATGCCGGGTGTCGTTATGAGAGAATGGACAGCAATCCTTTCTTCTTGGGAGCCTCATACATACCACCTACACCCCTGCCTTACACCTAACTGCCTTGTTCTCTCTGTGTTCTTCTTGTTCTCTGTTCTTTCGCCTCTCTTTTCTCACATCTAATTGGGTTTTTGTGTTTTTATTTATCATTTTCTTTATTTTTTGTTCGCCTGGGGGAGGTCACACGAGACGCAGCACTCCCATCCCTCACCCTCCTCACACGTAACAGTCTTGCTTGTTCTCGTGTGTTCCTGTTTGTTCTGTGTTCTGGGGGAGCTAACACTGGACCCAACAACCCCTCTTCCCACCCCTCTCAACACCTGCCTTGTGTGTTCTTGTCTAGTTCTACACACCTAGCTTGTTCTGTGTTCTTTTAGGTGAGATCTCATAGGAAGCGCCATGTTTTGTGTTTTTGCTCAGTTTTTCACACTTGATTTGTCTTACAAGCTTGTCTGTTTATCTACACATCGTCTGTTCTTTGTTATTGTTCTTTTTCTTAACGTCCTCGCTCATATTTTCGTCTTTTCAAATTTTTCCTTTTCCTATGCAGTTTTTTTTGCCTTGCGTCTTGTGTGACCTGTCCTTGAACATACACCCTGATTTTATTTTTTCATATATTTCCTCCCGCACTTGAGTCAACATCCTTTGCCATTTCCTCTCACACCTGTCCAAACTCAAAAGGGATGGCACACCTGACATCCGCTTCTGAATTTGCTACTCGCTGCTATTTCCATATTGCTCTGTTTGCATACCTGACTAACCCTGCCTTGGCCAGTTATACTTACCTTTCGCCCCTGTGCCTGTCTTTTAAGTGGTTTTTATCTCTCTAATCTTACATTTTTTACACATACCTCCCGCTCCCTTAACCAGGTACATTTCCAAAGCTGAGTGCCCTTACTTCTTGCTTCCTCACTTTCACAACTAAATTCTCATCCTGTCTTAGTGGCCTCAACACAGATCATTTTCACTTAAGTTCTGTTTCTCAAATGCCCTTATCTTTAATCAATAAACCCTTGCCTTTCTTCACCTATTTCTGAACACTCTCATTTCTTGTCTATTTCTTGAGCATCTTCTGCGCCTCATTCCCTTCTGCCCACATCCGTTACCCGTCTGCCCATACCTTTCTCCTCAGTTTCATTCCTTACCCATTCCTTTTAAGTTCTTCCACACCTCGCTTCTTTCTCCTGCCCACAATACCCACATCATCTACCCACATACCGACATCTTTCTCCATTTACTTCTACCCACACCCTTCTTCACCCACACACAGTCTTGCTTCTTTCTTCCATGTTCTTCCACACCTTCTTTCCTTCTCCTGGCCGCATGCCCACACGCTCTGCCCTCTGCCTCTCTTGCTTACACCTGCAACTGAATTACCTACTTCTACCTATTCCCCGCACCTTGTTCGCTACTCCTTCTTCACTTTCACATTGACGTATCCCTTCCATCCTTCTTTCCTTCCTTTCCTCCCTCCCTCCCTTCTTTCCTTCCTTCCTCAAAGCAACAAGGAAAAATATAACTTGTTTTTTCGTTTCAAGCTGCTTAACCACGAGAGATACAACCTTTCTTCTGTTTTATCTGTGTTATCTTCAAGGAAATCTTTGTTTATCATCAAGCAAGCTCCGAGGGAATGGAGGAGGCTTGAGGTGATGAGAAGACAGGTTAAAGGAATCCAATCCCTTGCATGTTGGTTTGACACCTGATGATTGATGGATGATTAGAGGGATAGAGGAGGGGTGAGGAGTTGAACTAGGCTTGAGGAGTGACAGGTAAGAAGGACAGATGGATGGATAATAGGGATGGAGTGATGAATGATGAATGGATGGAGTGAGTGTAAAAAAAAAATTAATGGTGTATCGTGAGGCTGCAAACTGCATACACACACACAAAAAAAAAAAAAAAAAAAAAAGGAAAATAGATGTAAATGGTAAAAGGTGGTCAACAGATAGATAGATCAGAGATATGATGATTTGTAGATAGAGCGATAGACAGAGTAGATAGAATGATAGCCAGGTAGATAGATAGACTGAGAGATAAAGAGGGGGAAAGCATTTAATCACGCATCATTTAACTGAACCATTACGGCTTTACCAATATACATCTGTTAACTCCGGGTCGCAGTACAGGGTTTAAACACGTGTTATGTAGCAGTGTTGGCGGATGTATATGCCGTGACTAATTTGTTTCGGCAGTTTATGCAGTTTGATGGCTCGTTAGGAGAGGGGTGGTGGTAGTGATGGTGGTTGCAGTGGTGGTAGTTTTAGTGGTGATGGTGGTGGTAATGGTGGTTGTTTGGGCTGTATTTGTTGTGGTGGTAGTAATCATGGTAGGTGTGGTGGTAGGAGTGGTTGTAGTGGTTGTGGTAGTTGTGGTGGTGGTAGGAGTGGTTGTAGTGGTTGTGGTAGTTGTGGTGGTGGTAGTTGTGGTAGTGATGATGGTTATTTTAGTGGCAGTTGTGGTGGTGGTGGTGGTGGTAGTGATGATAGTTATTTTAGTGGTGATGGTGGTCGTTTTGGTAGTTGTGGTTGTGGTGGTGATAGTAATGGTGGTTGTAGTGGTTGTTTTAGTGGTGGTGGTAGTTGTTTTTCATTTGTGGTGGTGATAGTGGTTGTACTGATATGGTTGAGAATGGTTGTTGTTTGGTAGTGATGGTTGTAGTTGTTTTGGTTGTGGTGGTGGTGTTAGCAGTGGTAGTTGTGGTGAAAGTCGTGATGGTAGGTATTAGTAGTGGTGGTGGTGGTGGTGGTTGGACTAGAAGATGATGGAGGTGATGATGGTAGATGAAATAGTCATGAGAATGGTTATGGTAGTGATAATGGAAGTGATAGATTGCGATAGTTATGGTAGTGATGGGAGATAGTGGTAGACAGTAGTAGTTGTGATAGTAGTAAGAGAGTGGTAGACAGTAGTAGTTATGGTAGTTGTGGAGGCAGTAAGAGGTAGTGGTAGTTATGATAGTAGTGGTAGATAGCAGTAACTGTGGTAGAAGTAGCAAATGGTGGTAGTTGTGGCAGATGGTGGTAGTTGTGGTAGAATTGGTAGATGGTGGTAGTTGTGGTAGATGGTGGTAGTAGTGGTAGATGGTGGTAATTGTGGTAGTAGTGGTAGAGGGTGGTAATTGTGGTAGATGGTGGCAATTGTGGTAGATAGTGGTAGTTGTGGTAGTGATGGCCGAAGCACCACCACCGCCAGACCACCCATCAAAGGCCACCGCTGACAGCTGGTAATTTTCCCTGCCCACTCCATCATCGCATTCCTCTACCCTCCCTTTTTATTGCCCTTACCCTTTGTTTCCTCCATCCCTACCCTTTGTTTCCTCCTTTTATATATCTCTCTCCCATTGTCCTTTTTATTGTTCTTACCCTTTGTTTCCTCCATCCCTACCCTTTGTTCCCTCCACCCCTACCCTTTGTTTCCTCCATCCCTACCCTTTGTTTCCTCCACCCCTACCCTTTGTTTCCTCCATCCCTACCCTTTGTTTCCTCCACCCCTACCCTTTGTTTCCTCCAGCCTTACCCTTTGTTTCTTCCATCCCTACCCTTTGTTTCCTCCCTCCTTACCCTTTGTTTCCTCCATCCCTACCCTTTGTTTCCTCCCTCCTTACCCTTTGTTTCCTCCATCCTTACCCTTTGTTTCCTCCATCCCTACCCTGTGTTTCCTCCATCCCTACCCTGTGTTTCCTCCATCCTTACCCTGTGTTTCCTCCATCCCTACCCTTTGTTTCCTCCATCCCTTCCCTTTGTTTCCTCCATCCCTACCCTTTGTTTCCTCCATCCCTACCCTTTGTTTCCTCCATCCCTACCCTTTGTTTCCTTCATTGTGCCTCTTAGTCCAGCCATCTTTAACATTATCTTCCTTTTTTGATTTCCTTACTTTTTTTTTGTCTTTTATTCCCTATTTTCCTCAACATTTTCCCTGCTCACTCTGTCCTTGCATTTATTTTTTTCATGTTCTTCCACCAATCAGGAAATAAGTTACACAGGAACAAAAATCTCAGGTCTAAAAATGAGTGAACTAAAGAATAATGTTATAATCTCTCGTTACAACTCAGTCATTAGGATGGAAAAGTGGTAATTTTAGGTCAGGTTAAAGAAAGAGACGATTACTATTTTTTTTTATAAGTTATGTAGTATGGAAATGGATGAAGCTCGGATTTATACTAAAAATAAATAAATAAATAAATAAGAATACGCCACCATAGTCTTCATGAACAGAGTAGACTAGCACGTATTAACAACTGCAATATAACAGTGTAGTATCAGCATCTATATTATTATGTTGTAAGTAGCGCTATCCCTGCAGTATCCCGTAGCAGTAACCGATATTGCCTAATGATAGATGGGGTATTTTCTGAACTATATTATTGATTTCATGCAAGAGGTACTGTTCCTTTACAATTATATCCTACTACTCTCGCATTTTTTTCATCTGACAAGGATCCATAGCCCCTTTTAGCTTACATTATGGCCAGTTGTAGTCAGACTGAGGGGTTCATTTGGCTAGTAACCAAGGAGACTCATTCCTACCATTTAGCTAAGGCTGATGGAATTTCATATAACTACAACTCAGCATCCAATTTTAAGTAGTGATCAGGTGTAGTCAGACTGAGGGATTGATTTGGCTAGTAACCAAGGAGACTCAGTCCTACCTCTTAGCTAAAGCTGATGGCATTTCATATAACTACAACGTAGCATCCAATTTTAAGTAGTGGCTAAGTGAAGTCAGACTTAAAAGTTAGTTTGGCTAGTAACCAAGGAGACTCATTCCTACCTTTTAGCGAAGACTGATGGAATTTTATGCAACCACGACTAAGTATTCAAGTTTTAGCAGTGATCCAGTTCCGTCAGATGAAAACAGACGGACTACAGTACCTGGTATAGTGATGGATTGCACATTACCTGCACCTCATTATCGATTTCATGCAGGTGGTGTGTCCTTTGCTATAATACCCTCGGTGTAACTGGCGTGTGATGGATGTGCTATTACTGATTGCATTATCGATTTCGTGCAAGTGGTACTGATCATTGCAATTAAACTGGGACACTCCTCTTCACAACTGCAGCTGCGGCGTCCACCGAGGAGATAACTCTCCACATATTTACTCTACCCGTAGGACGGCCCCACAGAAGTAGCACAACAGCAACAACAATTACTACTACTACTACTACTGCTGCTGCTGCTGCTGCTGCTGCTGCTGCTGCTGCTGCTACTACTACTACTACTACTACAATTACGACTACTACTACTACTACTACTACTGTCCCGATTCAGTGATGTGGACTGGACACCCGCCACGTTTTCAGGGAACGGAGTAGTTATAATTTTTTCTAGCCTACATATTTAGCCAAGAAATTGAATGATGATGATGATGATGAACTACGTGAGATCCCCCATTAAAAAAAATATATATATCTAGGCCAAGTTACTGTGAAAGGAGTATAGATATGAAGCTTTTAAATACAATCCTGATGAAATGAGTTAAACTGAAACATCCATCATTGTGTTATCGTATTTACTACTGTCATTTTTTTGTTTATAGTACCGCAGTTGTTTATTATTTGTGTCCGCGATCGTTCCTCTACTTAACTGCTGCCTCTCTCTCTCTCTCTCTCTCTCTCTCTCTCTCTCTCTCTCTCTCTCTCCTCCACCTCACCCTATTATTTCCTCATCTCCCTCCATTATATTCCCATCCGTCTATCCCTAATATTTCCCTCCCCATCTCTCTCCATTATTCCCTCCCTCCCTACCCATTATTTTTAGCTTCCCCTTATTTTCCTTCCTTTATTCCTTAGGCTCCTTATTTATTATTTATCATTATTGAGATTTATCATAATCTTTACTTATATTTCTCCTATTTTGTCTGTTATTTCCTTATTTAGATACTCCCTTTACTTCTTAGTCTGTATTATTCTCTCTCTCTCTCTCTCTCTCTCTCTCTCTCTCTCTCTCTCTCTCTCTCTCTCTCTCTCTCAGCACTAATTTTCCTCCCCTTTGCCTGTTCATTCCTCCACCTTTTTCACCTTCCATTAACAGTCTTCCTTTTCTTATCAAAATTCCCTCATTCTTCTCTCATTCGTCATTCCACGTAATATTCCTTTTCCTTATCCTCTATCCCGCCTTCTTCATCTCCATCATTTTCCTTTCGTTTCCTTCCCATCATCTTCCTTCATAGCCTGTCTTCTTTTCTTCTTCTCCTTTCTTACCAAATACCTCTCCTCGTCTTCTTTATCTTTGTTTTATCTTTCTTTCTCTTTTTTTCAACTGTCTTTAAATACTGCTTTCTTCATTTCCTCCTCTCTTCATCGTCTTTCTCTTTCTCTTTTCTTGCTCTCTGTCTTTTTCAGCTGTCTTTAAATGTCACTTTCTTCTTTTCTTCCCCCTCTTTCATTCTTCCTTCCTCCCATCTTTTTTTTTTTTCCATTTTCTGTTTCTCGCTGCTTCCTCCTCTTTCAGTTCTCTCCATTCATCTGTCTCTCTTTCTCACCTCATCTCTCCCCACTCTGCCTCCTTTTCCTCTTCTTCGTTTCTCCCTGTTCCTCTGTTTCCATCTTTTATTCCTGTTTCTCCTTCATTCTTTCCCATCCATCAACTTTTTTCCCCTACTGGCTTTGCACTTAACTTTGTACTTAATCATTCATCTTCATCTCTTCCTGTTCCTTCACCTCCATCTTTTTTTTCTCATACCTTGTTTCTCAGTTTTCTCCTCTTCCTCTTCTTCCTTTCTTTATCTCTCCACCTCCCCCTTCTTTCTCTTCATTTCCAGTTACTTCCCTTCATCTTTTTCCTCCTTCCTTCACCCCATTTGCATCATTTTTCATTTCCATCTTCCTCCTACTTTTACCTTCTTTAGCCTTTATATTTCCCTGTTTCATCTTTCTCTCTCAGTTTGTTGTTCCTCTCTCATCTCTCCTTCTCTTCCTCCGTCTACTTTCTTTTTCATTATACCGTACTTATTCCCCTCCCCTTCATTATCTACCACTACCCGTCGCTGTCGACCTCTTTTCCTCCGTCAGCCATCTCTGTTTCTCCCCCCATCATTCTTTCTACCTGACTCCCTCCCGCCCTCCCTCCATCCTTTCCTTTTTTCGCCCCTCCCTCCCTCCCTCATTCACCCGTCACCTTTCCCTTCCCATCCCTCGCTTTTTCGTTCCCTTCTCCCTCCATTCCCTCACCATACCATCCCTTCCCCCTTTCCTTCCCTTCCCATCCTAACATTCCCTCCCTTCCCATCCCTTAACTCTCCTTTCCCTGCTCGTCCTCCGTCCTCTTCTCCCATTCCTTACCTTTCCCTTCCCTTCCCATCCTTTCCATATTCCTTGCCATCCCTTCCTTTTTCTTTCTTATCACTTCCTTTCCTTCCTTTACTCCCCTCCCACCTTTCCCTTTTCCCTTCCCATTCCTCACTTCCCTCTCCTCCCTCCCGTCCCATCCCTCAGCTCTCCTTTATTTTCCTATCCTTCACAATTTCCTTTCCATGTCTATCATTTTCCATTCTATCACTCATATTTTTTCTCCCCATCCCTCATCAGTTCCTTTCCATGCCTCCTCTCTCTTTCCACTTAACCTCTGCCTTCCCTTCCCCCCCCCACCTCTCCCCTCCTCCCTTACCTCCCCCATACCTCTCCCTCACTCTCCTTCCTTCCCCCTTTAAATCTCCTTCTTCCTCCTCCCTTCCCTCCTCACCTGTCCCTCCCTCTCATCCCCCTTTGCACTCCACCTCTTCCTTCCCTCCCTTTTCCTCCCTACCTCTTCCTCCCTTTCTTACCTCTCCCTCCATCCCTCCCTCCCCCTCATTATCCCCTCATTCACTCTTCCCTGCAACTTCCTCTGTCACACACTCCATAATTATCATATCCTCTCATTTACTTCCCCATTGTGTGACGAGGAGGTTGAATTTATCATATATACCTCTATCATAATTATATCTAAATTTTATAATATAGTTTCATTTTGTTTTCCTTTTTGCCAGTAGAATGTATTTATGTTTGTTATAATGTTTCTGTCATTCCTATATCACACTTCAAATCACGTCATTCATAGTTTTTATTCTTTGTGTTGCCAGGATAAGTAAATTAGATAAATGCATGTGTTCTTTTTATAGTGTGTGTGTGTGTGTGTGTGTGTGTGTGTGTGTGTGTGTGTGTGTGTGTGTGTGTGTTTCACCGAGTTGCATTATGTAGCTTGTAAAATACGTGAGTTTATTTTTTTTTTTTTTTTTTTTTTTTTTTTTTTTTTTTTTTGGAGGGTGCGCTTATCAGAAACCTAATCCATCTTTCTCCCCGGATTGTTAGTCGTGTGGGGTAAGTATTTTGTGAGATAAGCGAGCCATTGTGCCTTTATCTGGCAATCTCTGCGCTCTGCTGACGACGGCACCCACTACATACCTCCTCTTCGTACCCCCTTCACTATTTAACCCCTTCGGTACTCCATTCCTTCGCTCTTGCAGGTCGTCCCTAGGCTTGGTATAGTCGTGTGGTCGTAGAATATACAAAGAGGGTCGTCAGAGTGGAGGATTTGGTGTCTTGGTGTCTAATTCATCTCTCTCTCATGTTCTTCACTCTTCACTCTTAATTCTTCGTTTTGTCTAGTACTCATTATTATTAGGAGAGAATCGAAGCTCATTTAGTTCCTTCATTACTTTCTTCTTCCTTCAGACGATTTTCTTCAGCTCAGGAGGGACTTAAAGAACTGGGAGGGTTAGATTTAGCTTTTATTTAAGCCCTTTCACTGCTTGGTTGGTCTCCTGTGCTGAATAAAATCGTCTGGTACTAGGGAAATAAAAGAGTATCCGGTGCATTTCTCTAGCACCAACACTTCACCCATTTTCTTCAGTATTTCTTCCCTCCCCCATTTTCTTCACACCCCCAATTTCTTCCTCATTTTCTTCTCTCCCCTATTTTCTCCCACCCATTTTCTTCTCCCCCCATTTACTTCCTTCTCCATTTTCTTCCCTTCCCCATTTTCTTTCCTTCCAGAAGCGACACCATCCCATTTAATTCATTTCAATTCTGCCTCCATTCTGCCCCCCATTGTTCTCCCTCCTGCACGGCAATTTCCCCCACACCATTACCCCTCCCTTAATTCCTACTCCCATCCCATTGCCTCCCCCCTTCCCCTTTATCTCCTTCATCTCACTGTTTTACTATCTATTTTCTATCTATTCTGTTCCACTCCCTCTTCTCTTATCTTTATCTCATTCCATTACCTTTCCTTATCTTCTACTACTACTACTACTACTACTACTACTACTACTACTACTACTACTACTACTACTACTACTACTACTACTACTACTACTACTACTACTATCCTACTGCTTCCCCCACACCACTTATACGGCATCCTACTACTTATACTGTATTTATATTTTTTTTTATTTCTGCCCCATTTCACTGCCCCCCCCCCCTCTATAATTTCCTCTGCTCCTTTTCATTGTTTTTCTTCACTTTTTCTTACCTGTCCATACCTGCTTCATTCCACTGCCTTCATTTTTATTCCTTCTTTATCATTCTTATCTCACACCATCATTATCATTTACTCTCGTCCCATTACTCTCCTCCTCCCTCTTATCTTCCTCTCCATCCTACAGCTTCTATCTATCCCTGTATCTACTGCTTCTGTCTCATGCACTCCATCTTTATCTATGTCTGTCTCCTTCATGCTGTAGTTCCTTATCGGTAGAGAGGTGGCCTGCAGTTCTAACGGACCCAGGTTCGAATCCCGGCTGGGGCAGGGAACAGTTTAAGGATTTGAATGTCATTAAATTAGGCTTTACTGACCTACCAGGAGACCCGCCGACATGTCGTAAAAATACCCCCGCTAATACCAATACACCAGTCCTGTATGAGGCAGCCCTAGCATGTATTCAATATGGACGGTGGGTGTTAGCGCCGAAGTGGTGACATGTAGTGGTGTATGGTATGTAGGAGGACTGCTGGGCCTTGATAGCAGGCTGTGAAGCCTATGCCCAGAGTCGGACACATAAAAAAAAAAAAAAAAAAAAAAAAAAAAAAAATCTACTTATCTACCCCATCTCATACCTTCTTTCCCTATCTACTGCTCCGTTCCTTGCTTCCTGATTTGCTATCCTTGTCTCTAACTTAATTTGCATCTCCAGGTAAATCGGAGAATACCTGTATGTGGAGAGCACCGAGCACACCTGACAGTCTTTCCCCACACAAGGGCGGATAAGGACCTTGCATAAAGTCAGCAAGTCAGCAGCTGTGAATGGTTAAGCACACACACACACACACACACACACACACACACACACACACACACACACACACACAGACTCAATGGTCCTTCATTTCGTCTTTATTTGAAGGAACACATTTTTTACGGACGTCAAGCCTCGGGTTCCTTTTCATTACCAAAAAAAAATAAAAAAGAAAAAGAAAAATGAAAAAAGAAGAAAAAAATCACTCTAATTCTGCTCCATTGTAT
Source organism: Coenobita brevimanus (assembly GCF_032717465.1). Lineage (NCBI taxonomy): Eukaryota > Metazoa > Arthropoda > Malacostraca > Decapoda > Coenobitidae > Coenobita > Coenobita brevimanus. The sequence goes on from NC_136977.1 coordinate 57,264,179, forward strand.
CTCCCTTCACTGTTCCATACCCTTCCTTCCTTCCCTCCTTCCTTCCTTCCCTCCTTCCTTCCTTCCTTCCTTCCTTCCATTTTATTTTCTCTATCTCACTGCTTCCTCTCTGTCTACCCTCTCCCATTTCTTTCTCTTGTCTTCTTCACATCTTACTTCTCTCTTTCATCTCTTCCTTCCTTCCTTTCATTCTTCATTCTGTTCCTTCCCCTATTACTTCATCCCATGTCTGCTCTTTTATCCTCATCTCTTCTTACATCCAATTCTTACTTTCCCATTCCGTTTTATCTGTTATCTTCCCTTTTTCTTATCTGTTCCCTATCACCATCTCCATATGCTTTTCATTCCATCATATCTCTCTCTTTTACTACCCATTCCTTTCCTTTTCCTCCTTATCTGATTTACTCCAGTGCTTTATCAGTAGCACCTCATATCAGTTTTTTATCTACTCACTGCTTCCTCCCTTATCTACCAGTCTCCTGTGATTTCTTCCCTGTATCTATTCCATCCTATTTAACCCCAAACATTTCTTCCTTCCGTCTCATCAACTCATCTCATATTTAGTTTTTATCGTCCTCATTCCAGTCTGCTACTTCCTGTCCCTCTTCCCCTCTCCACACCCACCCATCACTCCCCCTTCCCTAACCTTCCCATTTATCAGCCTCCCCATTATTGCTTCCTTCCTTCTCATCTACCCATCCCATACTTAGTGTTTTTACCTTCCCCCTTCCAGTCTGTTACTGCCTGTTCCTTCTTCCTGTCTACTCTTTCTTATTCCCTTCTTCTGTCTACTTACCTCCTGCCTTGCCCCACCTCACCCCACGCCCCCTCCTTGTATCCCCACATCACCCTGCCTCACGTCCACCCCACCCCACCCCACCCCGCCCTTTCCAGCCCAGTACTTCGGTGATAATCTCCTTCATCCTATTAACTCGGTAGTAATCAGGGACCCCTTCTCTTGCCTTCCTTGACCGTGTGCAGCCTCTACCTCTCTCCCATCTCTCCCCCTTACACCTCTCCTTCCTTGCACCTCATACCTCCTCTTCCTTGCAACCCTCCCTTCACCTTCTTGCACCGCCTGCTTCTGCTTGCTTCTCACATCTCTCTTTCCTTCACTCCTGCAAAACCCAACACACCTCACACTTATTTTTCTTGCAAATCCTTCACTTATTTTGCACCTCACATCTCTCATTTTCTGCTTCCCATTTCTGTGCCCTTTCTTGATAGATTGCAGCTTCTTTCTCACACATCTTCCTCACTCTTCCCTCACCTCATCTCACACCTCACCTCTCTTTTGTACCTCCTCAGCACGACCTTCATCACCTCGCACCTAATTTCACCTTACTTGCACCACACACCTCTCTGGCTCTCTCTCTCACTTCCCCCTCCTCTTCTCACCCTTTTACTTCACACTTCCCTCACCTCTGTCTGCATCTCTGCCCTGTCTGCGCCTAAAACCAGCTCCACATTCATTTATTATTGCGCTTCCTTATTATCACCTCCAGTCCCTTACCTCTTCCTTAGCTGTGGAATGCTTCACATCACCTCTTCCTTCTTCTCACAGTACACATCTTCCTTTCACACACTCTACACCCTTCCCTCTCACATCACACCCTCGCACCCACACCACACCTTTCATTCCACACCCCTACACCCTCACACCCACACCCCTCGCCTTTATACCCGGGTCCCACTACACCACACACCTTCCCACACCCACTCTCCCCCCTTTGCATTCTTTCCTTCCCGCCCTGATTCTCATTCTCCACCATGCATTCTTTCCTTGCCATATTCTCCGTTGCATCCTGTTCTCTTGTATCTTCTTCCTCTTCTCCTCTCCTCCATTCCTTATTCTGTTTTTCTTCTCATCCCTCTCCCCTCTCTCCCCCTCTCTCTCCGCCTTTATCCTAAATTTCCTCCATACCATCCCTCCCTTTTCCCTATATTTCCCTTCCATCTTCCTCTTTCCTCTGTTCCCTTCCTCCTTCACCTGCTTTTCTTTCCTCCCTCCCCTCTCTCCGCATCTTCTCTCCTTAGCCCTTACCCCATTGCTTCCTCTCTTCTCTCGTTCCCTTCTTCATCGTTACTCTCTTCTTCTTCGTTACTCTCTTCTTCGTCTTTCTTCCTTCACCATTCTCCTTTCTTCTCTCATTTTCTTCATTCCTTCCTTCCATATTGTGTTCATCTCCTTTATTTTGCTTTAATACAATTTTCAAAGGGATTTCATTTTCTACGTATTCTTCATTTTAGTTTTATTAGCGCTCTGTGCCCCTTCCCTGCGCCTTTATTTTTGTTCCAGTTGGCCTGAAAATTGTTCTGCAATAAAGTCGTCTCAAGGTGGTAGTAGTAGTAGTAGTAGTAGTAGTAGCAGCGGAGATAGTGGTAGTAGTAGTAGCAGTAGCTGAAGGTAGTAGTAGTAGCAGCAGTAGTAGTAGTAGCTGAAGGTAGTAGTAGTGGTAGTAACAGTAGTAGTAGTAGTAGACTAGTAGTAGTAGAAAGAAGAAGAAAAAGAAGACCAGCAACTACAAAAATTATCCTAGTGAGGTGAAGAAGATGGCATGTTACATATATTCCATTCACTCAAGATTACCTAACATTATTTTTCTTCTATGGTTCTTGTATGTTTTTTTTTTTTTCTTGGTTTGGTTGGGGGATTGATGAGTGTGGGAGTGTCTTGCTTGGCTGTCCTCCTCTTAGACTTATAAAAAAGATATCATAGTCAGCGTAATTTATAAAGAAAATCGTGAGGACCAAGACATCTTTTCCTGTATTGCTCTCCTTTGTACTTCTCCATTCCACATTGTACTCCTGTCTCCTGTTTTCCCTCTAGGAGAAGGAGGAGCAGAAGGAAAAGGAGGAGGAAGAGGAGAAGAAGGAGGAGGAGGAAGAGGAGAAGGTGGAGGAGGAGGAGGAGGAGGTAAAAGAAAAGTAGGAAAATAATTAAGAGAAAACTGGGGAGGAGAAAGTATGGAGAAGCATAGAAAGTGGAGTAGAAGAGAGAGTGCGAGGAGAGAAAACAGAAGAGGAGGAGGAGGAGGAGGGAGAATCGGAGGTAGGAGAGAAAAATGGGGGGTGGGGGGAGGATAAATTATACGCCTTACGATTCTCCTTTATTGCCTCCTTACCATCATTTTTTCCTGCCCTTTTCTTTCTCCCTCCCTTTATTTTTTGCCCCTCAAGAATCGTCACTTCTTTTGCCTAGAAGTCTTGAAACCTACCTTGGATGTTGTGGATACTGGATGATAAGGATTTTTGCCTTACCTTTTTTTATCTTTTTATTTTTAGGGATTATGGATAAGGGGAAGGACCTTCATCTTATCTCGTTTTTTATTTTTATTGTTTTTTCGTCCTTCTTCCTTCTTATTCTTATTTCTCCATCTTATATATCTTCTTTGCGAATTTTACTGATACGCTTTTATTTGCTTCTTTATTTCTGCTGTCTTGATTTATTGATTATTTTCTTGTGTCTGTCTTTGTTTAGTTTTTTTTTAAGTATGTTCGTCTTCACCTGTCAATTATTTTTCTCACCTGTCGATATTAATTTTTCTACCTTGATTTCATGGTAATTGCTTTCATCTTATCTCACTTACTTCTGGTGTGTTATCTCTCTCTCTCTCTCTCTCTCTCTCTCTCTCTCTCTCTCTCTCTCTCTCTCTCTCTCTCTCTCTCTCTCTCTCTCTCTCTCTCTCTCGATTTATTGATATTCCCTTTCAGTTCTTTTCCTCACTAATTTATATTTGTTTTTACCTGCATAGCCATCCTGTTATTTTTTTCATTTTCTTTTTTTAATTTATTACACTACCCGAAACGAATATGTCTGTTTTCCTGGTTCTTCACGGTGTTCACATTCAGGTTCTTTGTGTGTGTTATTGATGTTATTGGTAATCTGGTTCTTCTGTTATTTTCTATGTTATTCAGAGGCCAAAAGATGGATTATCAATATGTATCTATTTCGTCCACTTCAGTGATTATATGTCCCTTCTATCTACTTTTTATCTTCGTGTTTTTCCTGTCCTTATCTTTATCGGCTGCAGTCTAGAGGATGGTCTGGGTAAGGGCTAAGATAAAGGGGGATTGCTTTATCGTTATCCCTTTATTCACCCTACTTTATTGCGTTTATTTAACACCATTTTATTTACTGTTCGTTTTTATTGTATGTGTTTTATTCCTTATTGCCATATTTCTTTATTCTTTACTCTAATTATCTTGTGTTTTCCTTCTTATTTTTTATTGTATTTACCTGTGTGTTTATGTGTTTCTCTTAATTATTTTCTAGTGGTCTTTTTACGTTGCTTACCTTTATGTATTTTTTTTATTTGTATCTGTTTCTGTATTCGTTTATTCTTTGTATCTGTCTGTCCCTGCATGTTAGAGTGGAGAAACGGTCAGGTAAGATGATGATGATGACGATGATGATGATGATGATGAGGAGGAGGAGGAGAAAGACGATGATAATGATAATGATGATGATGGTGGGGAGGAGAAGGACGAGAACGATGATGTTGATGATGATGGTGATGATAAGGAGGACGAAAACGATGACGATGATGGTGATGATGATGATGATGATGATGATTACAGTCGCGCTTAGCCTCTCTCTATTCCCCTTCGTCTTTAATTGCTCCCTAGGTATTTATTATCCTTCGCTATTGCCTTACTGTATTGCTTATTATTGTACTGTGCGTTTTTGTGGGTGTGTGTTGAGCGAGGCGGATGCGGGTAGACGGAACAGCGGGCCAGACTGTGCCGCTCAAGAGAGGTGCTGTGAGAGGTGCTGTGAGAGGTGCTGTGTGATGGAGACGTGACTCACATATACACACTCACTCGCTTGCTTACTCACACCTGCACACACGCATACATACACGTACGCTTTGACATACACAGGCACCTACTGTACATAAGGTATACACACTCAACACACACACACACACACACACACACACACACACACACACACACACACACACACACACACACACACACACACACACACACACACACACAGAGTTATGTTACATGCAGGGCAAAATACTCAGGCGTGCTCTCACACATTCTCTCTTGTAGCCTACCTTAGCATGCAGTGCACATACACACATTGAGACTCTTACACACAACTACACACACATACAAACACCTCATCTGTGCACACGTGTACACACACATTCCACACAACCTGAATTATACTATTTTCTTCGGGGATTTTGTGATGTTGGTATTATTATACGTCTTAGAATTGCGCGCACACACACACACACACACACACACACACAAAGATAGATAGAAAAGTTGTCAGGAACCTTCAGTGTTTTAATATCGTTGACTGTCATTGTACAAACTGTATGGAACAACGATATTCTGAAAACCCTCTCGTTTTCCTAAGCATTCCTACAAGATACATGTAAATACAGGTAATATTAATGCTGTATTACTGTATCTCATAATCACAGAATCATACACCGTCACTGATCTGAGAAATTTGGCCTAGATCTGAAACCATCTCATCCCTTATCATAGTACTCTTTAATTCTCTATATGCAAAATTGAAGGCTTTATAACAGCGTCCCTTATATTTGTAGGTTTTTATATTGCTCTGAGAAATGGCACCCTCATATTAAGCCATTCCCATCCTTAATCATATTTTTTTTATTATCTGTGTTTAATATTGGCATTTTCATAACTCTGTTCTTATATTCATAGCTTTCGACACTGGTTTAAAAAGTTACACCTACATCATAAACTATTCCCACCCATTTTAGTGTTATTCATTTCCGTATCTAAAACTGACTAGTGTTTTTATGTCCATGGTTCTGAGAGATTGTACCTTTATCTTCAACTCTTCTTACTCGTTTTAAAGATTATTATTCCACTACCTGAATGTGAAATTGACAGGTGTAATGCGATCTCTTATATGGTTTTGGGCTGATACTGAGAAATTGAACCTCCTTTGTATATCATATTGATCTTAATTGTTATCATTGCCCCTTCTTCTCACTTCCTATATGTGTTGTATTATCTATCTATCTATAGCCCGACGCCCTAATCCCGCAAAGGGTGGCCGCAGACAAAACGCCTCCAAGTCACTCTGTCACCCACCATTTGACTCCCCTCCCCCCAACTCACCCCCCCCCTCCCTCATATACCTCTCAACTCCACCCCTCCACCTCATCCTCGGTCTACCCCTCCCTCTCCCTCCCTCCACCTCACCTACATACACCCTCTTAGTCAGTCTTTCATTCTCCATCCTCTCCACATGTCCAAACCACCTCAGTGTATTTCTCCTAATCTTTTCAACCACATCCACATCTACCCCACAACGTTCCTTCACTTCTTCATTCGTCAACCTGTCCCTCCACGTCACTCCACATGCTCCTCTCAAGTAACTCATTTCCACTGCTCTCACTCTTGACTTGTTCCCTTCTTGCAAGGTCCACGCCTCGCTTCCATACGTTAGGGTAGGGATCACAATACCATCATGCAGTGACTTCTTAACTTCCATACTCACCTCCCTATTTCTCATCACTGCTTTCAGTGTACCAACAACCTTCCTTCCCTGCTGTACCCTTTCATTTACTTCATCCCCCAAAGTTCCATCCTTACTCATCACACTACCCAAGTACTTGAATCCACTCACATTCTCCATATCCTCACCATCCAACCTCACTGCACACTCTGTGACTTCATTCCTCTCAAACACCATAACTTTACTTTTGTTTACATTAACTTTCAGCTTCCTCCTCCTACACACTGTCCCAAATTCATTCACCAAACCTTGCAACTCCCATTCATCTTCACTCAACAATACTGTATCATCAGCAAACAGCAACACCGGAAGCTTCCAAATCTCACCCTCATTCATTAGGGCCACCCCCACATCCACTGCCCTACCTTGACCCTCCTTTACAACCCCATCCATATACATATTAAACAGCCATGGAGACATTACACACCCCTGTTTCAGTCCCACATTGAGATGAAAGAACTCACTCAGCTCACCATCCACTCGCACCGTAGCCCTAGCTCCCTCATACATACTCTTCACAGCACTCAACAATTTCCCCTCCACTCCATATATTCTTAATACCTTCCACATACCTTGCCTATCTATTCTGTCATAAGCTTTCTCCAAGTCCATGAAGGCAGCATACACTTTCCTTCCCTTCTCTAGATACTTCTCCACTAAACATCTTAGAACAAATATCTGGTCTACACACCCTTTTCCCTTCCTAAATCCCCCTTGTTCTTCTCCAACTAGCTCCTCTGTCATATGCCTAACCCTATCAATGAGTATTCTACCATATATTTTACCAGTCACACTAAGAAGGCAAATACCCCTATGGTTACCACATACTTCTCTCTCCCCTTTTCCTTTGTACAGAGGAACAATTATACCTGATTTCCAGTCCTCTGGAACCCTTCCCTCTTCCCAAGCCAATCTACACAACTTCCATATCCACTCCACAACAATCTCACCCCCATACCTAAGCATTTCACCACACACTCCATCAATTCCTGGGGCTTTTCCCAGCTTAATCTTCTTCATCGCTTCCACTACTTCCGACCTACTGATCTCTTCCTCCCTCCTCTCATCTCTTCTTCTCCCAGCCATTCCCCAACCACTTATACTCACACTGTTCTCACTCTCTACATTCAACAAATCCTCAAAGTGCTCCTTCCATCTCCTCACTTTCTTTCTCTTATAATAGTATATCGTGTATACCAAGGTTTTTTGCACTTAAGTAAAAATTGCTTCCATACGGTACCTTTTGTAATTTTCACCTCTCTCTCTCTCTCTCTCTCTCTCTCTCTCTCTCTCTCTCTCTCTCTCTCTCTCTCTCTCTCTCTCTCTCTCTCTCTCTCTCTCAACGTCTTCATACAAAATCAGTCTCTTTATATCAGTACTTCTTGTATCTTTGGTCAAAAGAAATTACAGCCACGTCTTCCGCCATTCCCAAATATCCGTGTAATGACCATGTACCCGGAAGTGCCTAGTTTGTAACCACGAACACTTTGTACCCGAGACACCCCCTCCCCCCCAGGTAGGATACAGGTGAGGGAGTAGGATTTAGGATACCTGTGTGTAGGATTATGTAAGGTGGGAGGGTGTGATTACCAGGTGACCCGCCCACCACCCTCTCATTGCCACGACACACCTGCTGATTTTTCATTTAGCACAGGTGTGGGAGTGGATTAGGTGGTGTGGGAGTGTGGGAGGTGCTTGAGTGAGGTGGTGGTGTGGGAGTTGCGTGAGTGAGATGGTGGAGTGGGAGTTGCGTAAGTGAGTGGTGGTGTGGGAGTTGCTTGAGTGAGGGAGTGGTGTGGGAGTTGCGTGAGTGAGTGGGTGGCGTGGTCGTGTCTGCTTGAGTGAGGTAGAGACCAAACTATCAGCCTTTGTAGATATCAAGGTCGTTCCAGGTCGTTAAATTAGTTGTACAGAGAAATGAGGATCTTCCCAGAGTTTGACGAATACATAGGGGAAAAATCGAACCATCTGAAACACGCAATAGTAGTAATAGGGTTTTCATTGTATTTCGCCAGTTGTAAAAATTCTTCAGACGGAGCTGGAAACATGAAAGTTTATTGTTATTATTATTATTATTATTACTACTACTACTACCACTACTACTACTACTACTCTTCAGTTAATACCCTTGGTGTGATGTGGTATAGGAGGACGATCATGTGTGGTGTGGTGTGGTATGGGAGGACGCTTTGGTGTGGTGTGATGTGGTGTGCCGTTGCTGCAGGTGATAGAATGTAAGAGAAAAAAAAAACACCGCGTCCGCAAATCTGTAGTAGGAGACAGACGGACAGTGCCGGTCCCAGGGATGCTAGAGAGAGAGAGAGAGAGAGAGAAAGAGAGAGAGAGAGGGGGGGAGGGAGAGTGTGAGCATACATAGCTTATATTTACTCCTCTCTCTCTCTCTCTCTCTCTCTCTCTCTCTCTCTCTCTCTCTCTCTCTCTCAAGTGCCACTCCACACAACGCTCACATTCACGCCAATAAAACTACTATCATGCTATAAATTCGGCGGTTTGACTCTGAACCCGGGCGAGAGAAGAAAACACAAACAAATTATAGAGTTGAATCCTAAGCTATGCGGATTTCGACCCCTTATACGAAGAAGAGGACGTTAAAGATTGTGGGTGTGGATCGCCTTAAGGGAAGCGATGTTTATAATCACTGCCTTTATAGCTTTCAGTCTTCCCCTAATTATTTTCAAAAACTTAATAGCTTTAGTTTTTTATTTATTGACTTTTAGTTTTGTTGATCCTTTTATCGAGGTGTTTTTATAATGCGTTGGGTAAGATCTGGAGCAATAACACGGATTGAAAAAGAATGCTGTTATATTTTTACCTTTGGCTCAGCTGTGTGTCAGACTCTCCCTGCATACAACAGAGTGGGGAGATGTGTGCTCACCAGTTTGCTATATCAGTTTGAGAGATAGGACCCTCCAAGACATCTTACCTGCCCTATTTAAGAACAGAAAAATAAAATACGATTAGTGTAATAGGCAGACTGTTTTATTTCAGACAACACAAGAACAGGAAAGAAGGTTCCTCATGTTCACTGGATCAGTCTGCCGCAACTGACAGGAAAAAAAATAATGAGAAGTAGCATCATGCGATAGGAAAAAAAAAAGACAAGGTAATTTTACAGGAAAGGAGGATAAGAAATCGTATTAACACATAGAAAAAAGGAGTTCAGTTCTAAGCAATCTAGTGGCTGCAAAATGGCTTACACGCATCCTTCTCCATTTATATTCCCGTCTCGCTTATTTTTAAAGCTTTCCATTCAATTAGCACCAGGTACATCGCCAGGTAACTTATTTAACTCGTCCATTACTTGATTTCCTGACACGTTCTTTGATGTCTTTCTAGCGGAACTCTTCTCACTTGACACCAGTAATGCATCGTCTGTCGTGAATGATTTTTTCCCGTATATACCCTTACTTTAATGTTTCCTCCCTTCGTCCCAACACCCTCTTAGGCACTTCAGGTAAAAATTTCCCTGTTTCTCCTTTCCTAGTGAGTGTAGATTTATTTGGGATATTGTTTTCTGTCGCCAAGTGTTTTTTTCATGTCTACTCAGGGATCGTTGTTAGTTTTGAGAATTTATAAGACAGAATTTCAAGTCCTTTTAATGATACTTGGTCTCTTATTTCCACTATGGCCTGAAAAGATGATAATGTCACTGAAAAATCCATAGTTATTACCACTAGTATAAAGTTCCCCGCATCTCAGATTCTAACACATGGGTCTCTCCAGCTAGTTAGAAATATAGAAAGACGTGCACTACAACTTAATTTCTAACACAGGGGCCTCTCCGACAAGCTAGAAATACCGAAGGGCGTGCGGGGTTTGCTTTGTGTGTGTGTGTGTGTGTGATTCACCGGGTCGGTCAGGATCACTTGATGGTCGTGATTGTCAGCTTTTACCCTCCCGGAAGGGAGCTGAGAGCTCATATAGTCCGATCTAAGGGCAAGGCTGGACCTTCACACACGCACACACCCGTCCCCTTGCTCAAGGGGGACAGTAACCACCCACTTCGTCAGTGAAACTTTTCGCAACCTGAGCGAGGCGCGAACTCCCGTCCACCAGTTGGCAAGCGGGAACGTTACCACTGCACCAGCGAGCGGTGTGTGTGTGTGTGTGTGTGTGTGTGTGTGTGTGTGTGTGTGTGTGTGTTTGTGTGTGTGTGTGTGTGTGTGTGTGTGTGTGTGTGTGTGTGTGTGTGTGTGTGTGTGTGTGTGTGTGGAGAGCGCCACCCACGGGCACTAGCTGGCACTTGAGGGAGATTATGACTAGTTTATAGGGGCCCCTTGACCACCACAAGCGCTTGCACACACACACACACACACACACACACACACACACACACACACACACACACACACACACACACACACACACACACACACACACACACACACACACACACACACACACACACACACACACACACACACACACAACCCGTCCTATGCTTGCCCAAGTGCAGGGGGGGAGGAGGAGAAAGGGGAGAGAAGAGGGGAGAAGGAAGAAGGGGAGAGAAGAGGGGAAGAGGGAAGGAAGAAGGGGAGAGGAAAGGCGAAAGGTAGGAAGAGAAAGAGAGAAGAGAGTGGAAATGCTGTAGGACTTGGGGCATAGTACTGGAGGTAATAGTATGAGAGAGAGAGAGAGAGAGATTGGGGAAAAGTAAAGAAAATTACTATAGAAGATAGGAGGAGGAGGAGGAAGAGGAGGAGGAAGAAGAAGGAGAAGAAGAAGACCGCGGAGGAGGAGGAGGAGGAGGAGAAGGAGGAAGAAGAAGAAGACCGCGGAAGAGAGGAGAGAAAAGCGTGGGGAGGGAGCAAGGAAGCCGAAAGGAGATGAGAATTGGAGATAAGAAGAGATGGAGGAAGGGAAAAACGGAGGGATGAAAGAGACGGGCAAGGGGGGGGGGGAGGCAAGAGGTGCGTGGACGGGAGGAGATGAGATGGAAGAGAGAGAGAGAGAGAGAGAGAGAGAGACGGGAGAAGATGATGAGGTGGACATGAAGAGACAGAATAATGGAATGGAAAGGGAGGTGGATGTATCAAGAGAAGAGACAGGAGAAGAGAAAGGAAATTGGAGATAGACAGCGAGGTGAAACGGAAGACAGGAAAGCAGGAAGGGATAAGAAAATGGAAAAGAAAAGAAAGGATAACAGGAAAAAAACAGTAATAACAGTAAAAAGGAAGGGCGAAGGGACGAAAACAGAGGAGAAAGAAGGCATGGACAGCAAAGAATAGTGTAGATAGTAAAGAATAGTTCCCTTACCAAAACACAGTGAGAGAGGGAGGAGGGGGACGGGAGAGGTGTGTGTGGGAGGGGGGAGAATGAGATGGTGTGGGTGGGGAGTGAGATGGGATGGGGGGAGGTCTTCCAAGCACCTATTCTCCCCACTAATGTAAACAATAAACTACCTCCATCATGGCCTGACAGATGAGTGGAATGAGCGAGTGGTGAGTGAGGGGCTGAACGAGGTGAATAGAGAGGTGAGTGAGTGATGAAAGTGTGTGAAGTGATGAGAGAGGTGTAGTTAAGGCTGGTGAGTGAGTGGCGAAGACAGGGAGGCGAATGATGAGTGAGATGAATGAGTAGTGAGTGAGTGCTGTTTGAAACGAGAGAGGAAGGGGGTGGTGGGTGAGGATGAATGAGGTGACGAAGAAAGATGAGTGATGATCAGGTTGTGTGGCGAGAGATATATGTGATGAGCGAGGGAGGTGAGAGGCAAGTGAGAATGAATGGGATGGCGAGAGAGAAAGATGAATGTGAAGGGTGAATGAGTGGTGAGTGAGGAGATGAATGAGATGACGAGAGTGGGAAGTGAATGGGTGAATGGGTTGAGTGAGAGCTGAATGAGACGACGAGATGGAGGGATGAATGAATGAGAGGTGAATGAGGAAGGAGCGTGGGAGGTGAGCAGTGAATGAGGAGATAAGTGATGAGATAAGGGGAAAGTGGAGGAGCTAGTAAGTGAAGAATATGAGGAGAATGGCGAGTGAAAAATGAATGATAAGAAGGAATAAATAAAGGGATATAATAAAGCAATGATAAAAGATAAATAAGGCAAGTAAAGATCACAAACCAAAAAAAAAATAGCGCTGACGAGTAAAATTTTTGAAAAAGGAAAAAAAAAACTTTGCATGGAATTTATTGTAGTTATAATATGTATATTTAAAAGTACTGTGTTACTGCAAGGAAATGTTGAATGAGAGGAGTAGAGAAGAGATATAAAGTAAGGGATGTAAGGAAGGTTTGAGATGTAAGGAGAGAGGAAGTAGGGTAGAAGAAGCAGAATTATGAGACAGAGAGAGAGAGAGAGAGAGAGAGAGAGGTATGAAAAGGGTGGAGGGAAGAAGAGGTGAGGCAAGGGGAGGAAGGGGAAGATGAGGGGGTGTGGATAAAAAGCGGTGAGAATGGCAGACAGAGGGATGGAGGGGCTAAGGAAGGAGGAAGGGAGGGAAGGAGGGAGGAAAGAATGGTAGACAGGAAGACAAAAAGGGAGGAACTAAGAAGGAAGGAGCAAAGAGGGGAGGGGACGTTGAGGGAAGGACTGCAGTGGAAGAAGGAAGACAGGGAAGGAATGTGAAGGAAGGGACATGTAGGGAGGGAGGAATGGAAGGTAAGGAGGGAGACAAAGGGGGAAGCAGTGGGAAGGATGGAGTGGGAGAAGAATGGAAGAAATGGAGAGAAAGAAGGAAAGGAGGTAATAATGAAAGGATTGAGATTGATGGAGGGAGGGTCGGAAGGAGGAAGGCACGAACGGTAAGAGGGGAGAAGGAAGAAAGGAAGGAAGGAAGGAAGGAGGAACGACCAGAATGGAGGAAATGAAAGGGAAAGAGGAAGGCAGACATTGAAGGATAGGTTGAAGGGATGAAGGTGGGACAGAAGGAGGGAGGGAGGGAAGCAGGAAGGAAGGGGACAAAAGAGGAACCCATGACAAGGAAGGAGGAAGGAAATCGCTAAAAGATCTGAAAAAGAAAGAGAGGGATGAAAGCCAGAGTAAAGGAGTTAAGAGGAAAGAGAAAAAAATGGAAACACTAAAGGAATAACACTGAAGGAAGGAGGAAATGAAGACAAGAATGTAAGGATGCGAAATGAAAGAAGGAAAGCACAGAAGGAAGAGAGGAGTGGAGGAACTGAGAGTGAAGGAGGAAGTGAGGGAGCCGAGAAGGAAACTAGAGCATACGAGGAAGGACAGCCAAGGAGGTGAGAAGTAGAGTGAGAATGAGTGAACAGAGGGAAGGAGAGAAAGAGAAACATTGAGAGAAGGAGACAGATAAGGAAGGTAAACACTGCAAGGAAGGGGAAGAAGGAAGGGACTGATACGGGGAGAGAGAGAGAGAGAGAGAGAGAGAGAAATGATGGGAAGGAGGAAACGGATAGTAGAGTAGGGGGGATAAAGGATAGGGGGAGGGAGAGGAGAGGGGAGGAAAGGCTGCACTGAATGAAGGACACAGAAGTAGGTATGAGGATGAAGGATAGATAGAAAGACAGAAGGAAGGAGGAAAAGAAATATTGACAGAAAAAGAAGGAAGAGAGGGGCAAAATGACACAAGCGAGAGGCAGAAGAAGAAGGAAAAGATTGATTCTGAAGGAAGGAAAGGAGTGATAATGAAGGAAAGACTGGAAGAGAAGGATGGAAAAGAGTAATAAAGAGGGAAGGAAAGAAGCAGAGGAGGAGAGGAAATTAGAAGTTAGGGAGGGAGTAGAGTGAGAGAAGAGAGTAGGGTGAGAGGAGAGTGAGGGAGGGAGGTGAGAGGTTATGTTGGTAAGGGTAGAGGTTAGAGCCGGAGGGAGGTGAGAAGAGAGGATTGTGAGAGAGGAGGGTGTAGAGTGAGGTGACAGGAGAAGATAGGAAAACTGCAGAGTGAGAGAAGAGAGGAAATGAAGAATGACAAGAGGAGAGGGATAGAGGAAGGAAAGAGAGAGACGGAAGCGGGTGGTAAGAGAAAAGAGGACAGTGGTAGAAGGAGGGAAGATAAGAGAAGAAGCAGGAAAATGGACTGTGAGCAGACGAGCAGAAGAGGGTAAGGAAGAGAGAAAGAGGAGAGGAGAGAGCCGAAAGATGAACAGTGAGAGAAGAGAAGAGCAGAAGAGGGCAGGAAGTGAGAAGACTGAGGAGGAGAGGGGAAGGTGAGAGAAGAGGAGAGTGAGTGGAGGGAGCGATGGAAGAAGGGGTGGCGTGCTAAGGTCCACACCTGAGGGAAAATTGGTACCTTTCAATGTCTTGCCCCGACGAGTGGTCAGAGGGAGGCCAGGTACCCACACTGCCCACCTACCCCACAATGCCCATCCTACCCCACAATGCCCACCCTACCTACACTCCCTATCCTACCCCACACTGCCCATCCTACCCCACACTGCCCACCCTTTCTCCTAGTCCTTGGTATCTCTTCCCTCTCTTGCCCTCTTCTCATGCCACTTTTAGTTTCCTTATTCCTCCCTTTTAACTCCCCATTTCTCCCCTCTTTCTCCCCATTTCTACATCGACGTCTTCTCCCTCAGACTCAGCCCTTTCTCCCCTCATTCTCCCCTCTTCTCACATCTTTCACCCTTTATGTATTCTTCTCACCCAACTTCTTTGTCTTTTTACTCCTGTTTTTTTACTCTCTCTCTCTCTCTCTCTCTCTCTCTCTCTCTCTCTCTCTCTCTCTCTCTCACACACACACACACACACACACACACACACACACACACACACACACACACACACACACACACACACACACACACACACACACACACACACACCATTCCCCGCGGTTTTGATCTTTGCATTCCACACCTTCCCGTCTAATTAGACCTGCCTTAGAATTTCCCCTTGTGTCTTGAGGATTTCTTTTGAGTGGATGTATTTTTTGCTTGTGTGTGTGACCTTCTTTCCTCATCGTTATTTCACTCCTTGGCAGATTAGTATGGGAGGATTACTTAATGTTTTTGTAATCCCTTCTGTGGTCTCTCCTCCACTCACTTCCTTAGGCCAAATTTCTCTGGTTTACTTCATACTATACTGTCAGACACCTACACCATGCAGTCATATCAGATAGTCACCTTCACCTGCCATCACCATCACTGCTACCTCACAAGACGACCCTCTAACATTTTCTTCGCCACCATTATTCCTTCTCCACCACCACCACCACCATCATTCCTTCACCACCACCACCACCTTTATTCCTTCTCCACCACCACCATCACTTACCACCCATAGCCATCGCAGTCGCCAAACCATCACTATACTGCCGCCACACTACACAGCCCTCCCACTCACTTTCCTTTACCACCACCACTACCCTCCAAGTCTCCACCACCACTACCACCACCACGCTACAAAGCCGTGTCACAAATTTCCCTATCCATCTCCACCACCTCTGCTAGTCTGTAACCACCACGATCACCACAATACACTACCGTCACAACTTCTTTCACCACCACCACCACCACTGCTGCATGTCCCTCTCCCATACACATCTCCACAAGACACCACCATTCGCTTTCTATCTCTGCCCTTACCTTCACCACCACTAGCACTCCTCCATACCATCATACCTCTCACCACCACCACATCAATCCTTCTTCCACACACCCTCCACCAGACACCACCATTTCCTCTCCTACTTAACCCTAACCATCAGCACACCTATGATCTGCATCCTCTAAGTAGCACAGTGATGTTGACGCTGCCGCCCCTCTTCCTTGCCCCTCCACCTCGCCCCTCAAATATAATCACCATCTCGCCAGCTACTCACTCCGCATTCCCAGCCTTCAACTGGACCTCGAAATCAGTGACGAATCGGTAACTGGCGGGGCACAAGCGGGGATCACAAATGCATAAGAGTTTGGCCTGGGGCGTGTGATGTCTGTCCGTCGGTACCGCTGTTCAGATTGGCACACCGGCATTACCCCAGACGCACAGTGGTCATATCTTCTCCCAAGCTCCTCATTCCCAACTGGTTCTGACTCGGACTGCAGGAGGTGGCTTTGTTCGGCTTTCACTAGGGCGTCGGATTCTCTGGCTTGATTTTTACTCGGATCCCAGCTTACTAGATGGGTTTCTGATGCGTAAAGGCAGTGGTTAGATTTCTCGACCCGCCCGCTGGATCTCTGGCCGTAGCAACGTTTTTTTCTTCTTTTTTTTTTCTTTTTTCAGTCTAGAGAAGAGCTAGACAATTAATGCAATATATGGAGAACTGCAAGAGGCTCATGATTTTATATATGAACCTGCAGAAACTCCCATACGTATAAGGAATAATATATTAATCACGAACGCACGTTGCACACATACTGTTGTTAAAGTACGAACTGGACAGATACGATGAACGTTTTGATATAGGTAACATTTGAGATAACGTTCGAGATGAATAACATTTGAGGTAACATAAATAACATAAATAAGTATCGATAACTTACAATGATGAGCCCTAATTCAACGTTTTATGTGACAATTATCAGGCATCTCTGTCCGGAACTCATCTACCCGGAACACGATTTCTTACATCTTCCAACACGCCACCACCATCCACTCACTTGATGTAGTGCTGCCTATTTCTTCCTTCACCTTTATCATTCCTTTCTGAGTTTGCCCTCCTCTCATCCTGTTTCTCCCATCTTTCCTGTCACTTTATATTACTTTGCTTTCCTTTTCAGGTGGCATTACATTGAGTGACAAGCTAATTGTTTCTTGTAAGCCAGGAAACCATTCACAGCGCTGGGTGGTGACCATATAACCAACCCATACATGTTTCCTACGTGTCAGCAAGTGGGTTGGCGGAGGGTTAGGGCCCCTCCCCGTAAAACAACTAACTCAAAGTGAAGCGGCCGCCCCTTATAGGATAATGGCGTCTGGCTATAGTTAGATATACATAGAACATTTTTGATTATTTTTTATCATTAATATCATCAATAATAATATCATCTCTCATTAATAACCTCTGTGGTGATATTAACCTTTTTATAGGACGAGAGGTTAATCCCACGTTAAGCTAAGTAAATTTATTGGACTTATTTTTTAATTTTGTTGTATTCTTTATTGTGTTCTCTTTTGGCTGTGTGTGTGTGTGTGTGTGTGTGTGTGTGTGTGTGTGTGTGTGTGTGTGTGTGTGTGTGTGTGTGTGTGTGTGTGTGTGTGTGTGTGTGTGTGTGTGTAATTGAGAACAGTAAAACGCACATCCCAAGGTGAGCATGAAACCCGTATTGGTGATTGTGGCAGCCAGAGGAGGTGTGTGTGGTGATGGTGGTGACCCCAGGGTGATGAGCGTGCAGCAGAATGAGCGTCTTACAAGTGAGCGTTGAATTAGGGCGTTGGTGAGCGTGTAGAGAGCGTGAATAAAGAGGTATGCTGGTACGATGACAGTGGTGTATGTTTGATGAGCGTGGAAAGAATGAGCGTTTGACAAGTGAGCGTTGAATTAGGGCGTTGGTGAGCGTGTAGAGAGCGTGAATAAAGAGGTATGCTGGTACGATGACAGTGGTGTATGTTTGATGAGCGTGGAAAGAATGAGCGTTTGACAAGTGAGCGTTGAATTAGGACGTTGGTGAGCATGTTGGGAGCGTTAAGAGAGCGTGAAGACAGGAAGCATGTTGGTATGGTGACAGTAGTATGTGTGTGTGATGAGCGTGGAGGAGAGTGAGCGTTGAGTTATGGCGTTCAGTAATGAGCGTGGAGATGGAATGAGGTGACAGGGGTGAGCGTGTATGGGTGTGGTGAGCAGCGTGAAGGAGCGTGATGGTGTTCGAATGCATATGTTAAAGTGAGATTAAAGAGTCGAGATTGAGCTGTGAAGAAAGGGTGGTGGAAAGGTGCTTGTTTGTTTGTTTGTGTGTTTGTTTGGTAGGCTGGATGGGTTAGTGATGTGAAAAAGGAGAGGTGAGGTGGTGATGCTGAAGTGAGATTGGAGAAAGGAGATGACAGGAGTGGAATGTGGTGTTGTTCTTTTGTTCATGTTACTGCGGGCTAAATTGAACGTGGATGTGAGTGTTCTTGTTATTATTATTGCTTGTGCAGGGATAGTGACGTGGAAGGAGGGATAGTGGAAGGAGTAGTGAGGTGGAAGGATCAGTAAGGTTGAGTGGTACAGAGATGGGTGAGATAGTGAAGTGGAGGGATACAGAGGTGGAAGGGATAGTGGGGTGGATGGAGTAGTAGTGGATGGGATAGTTACCTGCAGTGGTCAAGGTGGAATAGTTAGTGAGGTGGAAGAGGTGGAGGCATTAAGGGTGGAAGGGTGGCCTGTCTGTTGTGCCCCTCCACTTCCCACCCATCATCACGTCACCCTGTCACTCCACCACCCCCTCACCCCACTCCCACGCCTCCATATCTGTACTTCTCCCCCACCTCCACCCCCCTCCCTCATACACACTCCCTCCCCACCCCACTCCTCCCTCTCTATCATGGACCTTCCTCCCCTTCTTTCATGCACCTTCCTCCCTACTTCCCCCTCCCCCCCTCTCTCTCCTTCCCTCTGGCATTTTCCTCCTCCCTCCATCCCTCCACCTTCTCTCACCTCTGCCCTTCCTCTCTTTCCATTTTTTCCTCCCATATTTTAATCCTCCCTCCAGCATTTTTCCTTGTTCCTCCCTCTGCCTTGCCCTCCCTTTCCTCTCCATTTTCTTCTCCTTCCTACCTTCATTCTTCTTACCCTGCTGTTTCCTCCTTCCTCCCTCCCTTTCCGTCAGTGCACACGCTGCCTCAGATTTTCTCCCTGTCTTTCTGTCTTCCTTCCTTTTCCCGTCTTTTCCTTTCGTCCGTCACCTTTCCTTCTTACCCTTCTCATCTTCCTCCTTCCTCTTCCTTAGTTTC
>NC_136977.1:57288503-57313503 GCF_032717465.1 Coenobita brevimanus
CTGTTCTTCCTCTTGTTTGCTGAAGTTGATCTATGTTCCTCGTCGTCCTCCTCCTCCTCCTCCTGGGCAGAAAAATGGCAAATGAAATTCAACACAGAAAAATGTAAAGTACTTCATATTGGAAGCAACAACGTCCATGCGAACTACAAAATGAACAATATCCAGTTATCAAGTACAGACAATGAAAAGGATCTTGGTGTGATAATATCAAATGACCTAAACCCAAGTAAGCAGTGCACTGAGGCAGTTAAAACTGCAAACAAGCTGGTGGGTTTTATTGGAAGAACTTTCGAGTTTAAATCGGAAAAAGTTACACTTGCCTTGTACAACTCACTAGTGCGCCCCCATTTTGAGTATTGTGTGCAATTCTGGTCTCTGTACTACAGAAAGGACATTGAAAAATTAGAGAAAATTCTGTGAAGAATCACAAAAATGATACCATGACTTAGAAACAAACCACATGAGGAACGCCTTGAAAAACTTAAATTATTTAGCTTAACGAAGCACAGGTTAACAGGGGACCTTATTGAAGTTTTCAAAATCATGAAAGGATATGACAACTTAGACATGAATAAATATTTTGATATAGACCGGTCGAGTCAAACCAGAAGTAATGGCTGCAAAATTGTGGGAAAGCGTTTCCAATCCCATGAAGCAAAATACTTCTTCTTTAACAGAGTTGTAAATATCTGGAACAGATTACCCTCAGATACCGTGAACAGTATCCCAATTGAGACATTCAAAAACAAAATAGACAAGTATTTGCACGAGAATCCTCAGCTGAGTCTTTTTCTGTCTGAATAACTTTCTTTTATAGCTACGTGTAAGTTCATTCCCTTTTTGTCTACAAGACACCCTTTAAACAACGTACCCGTACATAGTGTCGTGTCACGTCATTATACATTTTTCAATTTGTTCGATGCAAATAAAGTAATATAAGCACAGATTAGGATCTGCACAGATAACCCTGAGTTAATGGTCACTACTGTTACTTTCGACCTGTGATGGGCTGTGGACCAGGGGTCACTGCATGAGGATGAAACTTGTGTACTTGTCCCACATGGGAGAGTTCCTTGTCTCAGTGGAGTGAACGGAGCTAGGGCCTGATTGACTGCTGCCTATCTAAAAAGCGCCAGGCAAGGCTGCTGCACCACCCCTAAACATCCACTCTGTGCATTGCACATCCACACTGTGCACTGTGCAGCCCCCTTTTACCTAAGACACCCGTCGTATATATTTAAATCTCCCCAATGCAAAGAAAGCAATATAAGCACAGATTAGGATCTGCACAGATAACCCTGAGTTAATGGTCACTACTATCACTTTCGATCTTTGATGGGCTGTGGATCACTGAGGGTCCCTGTTAATCAAGTGACCACCATCGGGATTTTTTTAATGTACCAGGGGTAACTGCTTCAGGAGGAAACTTGTGTACTTGTCCCACATGGGAGAGTTCGTTGTCTCAGTGGATTGAACGGAGCTAGGGCCTGATTGACTGCTGCCTACCTCAAAAGCGCCAGGCAAGGCTGCCGCACCACCCCTAAACATCCACACTGTGCAGTGTGTAGTTTCCACGTTATGTCCACAGACTTCCTATAAACTCAATGTACCGATTTATAATGTCATGCCGTAACTATTAGTTGATTTGATTACTTTCCCTTTCAGGTTACTCAGTTAGGTAGCTTATAGACAAAGTATTATAGAATGTGACTTTTCCTTTCCAGTTTTTCCTATGAAATTTCCATGTCAGTTTTTCCATGCTGCATGGTGTTTTTTTCTCACTTTTTCCTGGAGGGTTTGGTGGTGGGGGGAGCCTTCTTGCTTTACTATCCTTATCCTTCAGCATGTAGAGTTAGATCTTGTAGTCATAGTTTTCTCTGTAACAAGCAGCCTCGAAAGGACCATAAGGTCTGTTGCTATTTGCTTTCCTATGTAATCCTATGTAATCCTCCTCCTCCTCCTCGTCCTCCTCGACTTTACCTCTCTTCATCTCTTTCATTTCTTTCCTTGTACCACAGTCTTTCTCATCAGTTTGCCTATCACGCCATCCGTTTCTCCTCCTCATTCTATCAAGCCAAACCTTCTTTTCCTCTTATCCCCCCACCTCCAGCCACTCCTTCTCTTGCATATCGTGAGTGTTTCTAACGTGGATTATTGAAAGAGTAAGAGTCGTTGAAGTAAGCGTAAACAGAAGCGTGTCCGTCTAGGGGTGCCTGATACACATGTAGACGCTGAGGTAAATGCCAGGTGAGGTAGGTGTGTTGGAGCAAGAGTCGTAGTTAGAGTAAGCTGGTTGAAATAGTCCTAATGTAAATAGAAGTCAAATTCGACCTCATAGCTAAAGTGTTAGAATTAGGGTAGGGGTGATGTGAGTAAAAAGTCAAATAATAGTCATTGTTAGGCTAGACGTAAAATAGTCAAAGTAAGATTCATTGTAACGCTGAATGTGTAAGTCAGCGTAAGATTCAAAGAAGAGAATCCCTGAGCTGGTGTGCCGGATGAAAAGCGTGAATAAGGACAGTCACAATGAAATATAAAGTTTGAGTAAATGGGAGAGTCGAGAAAATAGGAAAAGATAACAATTTTGAAGAGTGAAAATTAAGAGTAAAGTGAGAGTTATTTGAACAACTAAAGGTGAATGCTTGCCAGATGTATTAAATAAAATGCAGCAGCCAAGTGAGAGAGAGAGAGAGAGAGAGAGAGAGAGAGAGAGAGAGAGGCACAACTCGACACCTGAATCCCTTGATTTTCCTCAATAGAACCTCCAAACAATAAAGATCCTTCTGTATAATAATAATAATAATAATAATAATAATAATAATCCATCCATCCATCTATCATCTAATCCTACGTTGCACCATGAGGAGCGTAGGAGCCAGGGGCTAGGAAAGTTGGTCCTGGCATTGAAGATGAGAGTGACCAGCCTCACTCATCCCTGAGTGGCATTACGGGAGCAATAAACCCCAACCATCCCTTGGATATAAACCTTCACCGGCTCAATCCGACTGGAGCACCTTTATTACCCACTAAACCACCAGGAGCCAAAATTTGGTTATGTGGTTACCACCCAGCGTAGTAAATGGTTTCCTGATGTACAGGAAACCATTTGGCTTGTCACTCAGTGTAGAGTTACCCACAGGCAGAAGGAAGAGGAAAGAATGAAGGAAAGAAAGACACAAGAGAGAGTGTAAAGTCACCCGCAGGCAGAAGAAAGAGGAAAGAATGAAGGAAAGAAAGACAGAAGAGGATGGATGGAAAGAAGGATGGAGGAGAGGAAAGGGCAGACACCCGAGAGCAGCACTACATCAAGTGAGTGGATAATAATAATAATAATAATAATAATAATAATAATGATAATAATAATATAAAAAAAGATGCTCACGCGTATCACACACCAAGAATAGCTACACCTGCTGAATATCCTAAGATGGCTCAAGACACAAACACCTGAGTCCTTGGGTGTTCCTCGGGGCTCACCTGTAGTTCACCTGTCCACTGTCTCTAATTAGACCCCAGGCTTGATGTACGATTGAACAGTTTAGGGGAAAAATTGCAGAGTGTGTTGTGTTTGTGAGGTAACATGCATGGTCCTCCTCTTACCTTCTCCTCCTCCTCCTCCTCCTCCTCCTTCTCCTCTTCTTCTTCTTTTTTTTTTCTTCTTCTTCTTCAAGCAACTGGACATTTCTTTGTCCTTTTATCCCCCGTCTTTCCTCCTCCTCCTCCTCCTTCCATTGCGGGTCCTTGACTGTAGTGGTTGGTGAGGGTGTGGCTGTGTAGGTCTGGGGTGCATGTGTGTGTGTGTGTATGTGTGTGTGTGTGTGTGTGTGTGTGTGTGTGTGTGTGTGTGTGTGCGTGTGTGTGTGTGCAGGTGTGTGCGTGTGCCTGCTGCAGACGGTCACACACCACTAAGTCTGCCATACGTCCATAACCTTCAATTGAACACTCACTTCCATTACCGGCTTCCCCTTCCTGCCCTCACACCTGTACGGAAGTGGCTCTGCTGCAGCCAAACCCACGCTCCCACGCACACTCACGCTTACTCACGCTCACTCACTCTTACCAGTCACTCGCCCCTATCACACTAAGCATGCGCTAACTCATTTACATAACATACGCAAACTCATTCTTATCTATCTCTCGTTTCTATCACATTGGTCACACTCATGGTCTTTCACTCTTACTTACCACACGTTCCTGTCACATCTCAAACACTCACTCACGCTGATTCACTCTTACCCTGCTTCTGTCTCATTACCCACACTCATGCTCACTTATTGATACCTCTTATTTTGCCCCTCTCACTTTGTGCACACTCACTTTAGCTCACTCTTACCTATTACTCTTCTGTATTACCTTAGCCACACTCACCTACTCTTACCTATCTTTCTCCGCTTTCACAATATTCTCCCCAATACCCAGGCAGCCTCTCACCTCTCACTCTGCCTTTCCAACATTTCCCTGTCACTCTTTTTTCTCCCATATTACTCAGTACTCTTAACGTATTAAGCATGTCTCTCCCACGTCACCCACTCCTTGCCATCTCTCCCACTCTGCCCTCTTACTCTCATCCAATGCTGTCCCCTTCTACAACACCAAGTCATGCTTACCCCTCACATTCCCCTCTTCCACTTGATACATTCTTCCCTCACCTCTCACGCTCCTTTCTCACATTATTTAGTCATTTTTACCTTCTCACATTCCCTTCATCTACTCCACGAATCCCTTGTCACCCCCTCACTCCTTTTCTGTCCATTTCACCATTCAGTCTCTTCACTTTCATTTCCACATATGCCCTTTTTTTTTACACTCTCCCTTTTCTCCACTCTTCTCACGTTATTCATCATTCGTTTTTCATTTTTTCTTTTCAGACATTTTCCCCCCCTCGTCCATCTTAGTATATATTCCTTCTCACCTCTCACACAGTCACTACTTACTCCACTTCACCTCGTCCAGCACCCACGTCCTTTCTCTTACAAAATCAGAGAGAAGTTTTCATACTATCCTTTTCTCTGAGAGTCTCCTTTTCATTCACCCATCTCTCTTGTTCCTCCCATCTCAGTCGTCACTTACTCCACTCACCTCTTCTTCCACCCTTATTCCCTCTTTTAAAACATCCATTCCAGAGAGCAAGTCTTCCATATCCTCTTTCCATCCTCTCCCATCTCATTAATATTTCCCCCTCGTCTCCCACACCACTTGTCATACCTCACTCTATCTTCTTCGACACCCATGTTCTCCCTCATGGTGCCCTGTCTTGAGAATAGACTCCTTATATCGTCCTTCTTTTACCTGCACCTCCTTCATCTCATCCAGGTTTTCCTTTTCGTCTCTCGCCGTTCAAGGTACCACTCTCAGTCCACTTACCCCCTCCAGTACCAAGATCCTCCCTTTTAAAACTCCTCTCCAGAAAGTAAGGAAGTAGGTGGTCCATATCCTCCTTCCTTCCTTCCTTCCTTCCTTCCCCTCATCTTTCCCATCTCAGTCACCTTTCCCTCCTGTCTCTCACATCTCATCTCACCTCGTCCATCTCGTTCATATTTCACCCTCGTCAACCCCACCTCCAGTCGCCATTCTCGCTCCCCTTACCTCTTTCCTCACGACCCATGCCCTCCTTCCTAAAGTGCCCCGTCAGGAGAGCAGGCTGTGAATATATATAAACACCATTCCTCCGCCCACCATATCTTGCCTTGAGGGCCTCCGAGATGACCCTCCACAGCTGATGTTTCGCTGCCCACCTTTATTATAAATTGGAGTCGGTGTGTGGTCCGCGAGTTGATAGGGTAAAGTGTGTTTTATAGGGGTGCGCGTGTGGAAGTGTGTGTGTGTGTGTGTGTGTGTGTAGGGGGGGTGAAGCGTGTTTATGTGTGTGTATGTGTGTTTTGTGTGGGGTGAGAGAAAGAGAGAGAGAGAGAGAGAGAGAGAGAGAGAGAGTGTGTATGTGTGTGTGTGAGTGTGTGTGCACTAAAAATGCGTGTTGGGTAAGGTGTGTGTACGATGGTTGCCCAGGTAACTATATAGAGATCCCTACCCCCAAAAAAGTAAAATTACGGGTCATGCTATAAAATGCATGTAAAATATAATCGTAACTTTAGGTATATAAGTGCCATTTTGCCCGTGGAATATGTGCCTAGGAAAGTGGTACGTGAAGAAGTGCTTGTTAAGGAGTGGTGTTGTGTAAAGTGTAGCGATGTGTTGTGACTAAAGTGAGAGGGAGATATTCGTTCGAGATGGATGGGAAAAGCATGTGGTTATTAGAAGAGTGACCTTAGTTAATGAGGTGCGTCTTGCAATAATGATGTTGAAAATTACGCTTGAAGAGTGAAAGAGGTATTTAGTGGAGATGAGTGAATACCGGAAACGTGCAAGAGTGAGGTGAATGACTACGAAAGGTGTGGAAGAGTTACAGTGGGTGAATTACTGTCATGTGTTAATACTAGAGTTAAGTAAATGATTTGGGGTTGTGTGCTGAGTTACGTTAATGGCGACGAGAAGTTTGTTGAGTGGGTTAGGTGAATGTGTAAGTTAGGTGGGTAACTAGGAGACGTATGCAGCGGAGTTAGGTGGGTGATGCAAAGTAGTGCTGTGCTTAGCTGGGTAATGCTGAGTAGGTGTGTGCTGGAGATGAAGTAATTTGCCGTGGTGTTGAATCAGTGAGTTGGAATGACGGTGGTGTGGAGGTGGTGGTGGTGGTGTGACATGGAGGTGGTGTGTGTTGGTATGGGGCTAGTGTGAGTTGATGTGGTGGTTGTGTAGGTTGATATGGTGTTGGTGGGGGTAGATAATGACGGTGATGTGGAAGCAGCATGGTAAAGTGAATTAGTATGTGGTATGATGATGGTGTGGAAGTGATATGATTGAGTGAGTTGGTGTGACGGTGTTGATAGTTTGTACGGTAATATAACCTAGTATAACGAAGATGTAGAGGTGGTATCAATGATGGTGAAAGTTGGTATCATGATGGTGTGGGCTGGTATTGTGGTGTGGATTGGTATGATGATATTACGGGCTGACATAGTGGTGTTAACTAGTGTGACGACAGGGAGGGTTTTATGGTGGTGTGGATTGGTATGAAGGTGGTGTGAAAGTGATCGTGCTGACCTGAAATGGTGAGGGCTGGTATGAAGCTGATATGGTTTGGCAAGAGAGTGGTTTAGAGGTGGTGTGGAGGTGGTGTAGAGCGGTATAAGGGTGGTGTGGAGGTGGTGTAGAGCGGTATAAGGGTGGTGTGGAGGTGGTGTGGAAGCCTGGAGTGTCTGGTAGTGCTCGAGGCGTGATTCCCTTCGTAATTAACCAATCTTTGATGTTAATTAAGTTGGCGAGAACACACTCTTTGCCCGCTCCCACGAACGCATTATTTGATGACAACACACACCATCCTACTTACCTCCTTAATTGAACTTACTGTATATTGCCTCTTATTGTATTTTGCCTCTCTTACTGTAGTTCGCTTCTCCTACAGTATTATGCGTCTTACTGTATGCTAATTTGCCTCATACTGTATTTCGCTTCTCTTGCTGTATTTTGCCTCTCTCTGTATTTTGTCTCTCGCTGTATTTTGCCTCTTCTACTGTATTTCCCTTCTCTTACTGTGTTTCGCTTCTGTGGCAGTTCTGTGTATTTCTGTGTACCCATGTCTTTAATTGAACTCATTACATTGGTTTCTCTGTGTATTCTGTGTATGTCTGTGTAGCCGATCTTTATTGGAGCGCCTTATAATCTCCTCTCTAGCTTTTATGTGTATTTCAGTGTCGTCAGGTCCATGGTCACGACTTCAATTTCGTTCTTTCCATTCCAAGACGGTTTTAATCAACTTTGGGGAAAAAATCCTCATAGTAAAGAGTTCAAAACATTCTTGCGAAACTCCTTATCTAGCCCTTATCATTAATCAGGTTCTTAACACTTGTCAGATTAAGCAGAAATCTTGTCACTAAGCCGCGTCTCCTTGATAATTTACTCCACCTCTTTTCAGGTTTCAGTTCATTATTTTTTTCTCCTTTCGCACTTTCGTATCACATATTCATGCCAGTTTTTCTATACTGTGTGATGTTCCTTCTCACATTTTCCTGCCGGTTTTAGCTGGAGGGTTTGGTGGGTTGGGGAGAGCCTTTTTCTTTACTATCCTTGTCTTATTCTGCAGTAGTACTATAGCCACTCTTGTAGAAGCTGCCTAGCCTGGAGCAACTGACCTATTGCAGTAATCCTCCCTTCTTAAGTCTCAAAATATACCAGGGCCTGTCCGGGACTCGAACCCGGAACCTCTCGCATCCAAAACCAGAATCATACCCCTAAACAAACAGGGCGATATCAAGAAAGGATTTATCACTACTTTTCATGTTATCTTACCTTCCAACTTTGTGTGTGTGTGTGTGTGTGTGTGTGTGTGTGTGTGTGTGTGTAGATGAACATAGTGGAGTATCTATGTGTGTGTGCTTACATATGTTTGTATGCGTACAGCTTTGAGTATGTGAATATGTGCGCATGTCTTTACCAGTGTATGTGTGTATATCTGCGTGTGTGTGCGTGTGTGTATGTATGTATATGTGGGCGAATATAGCCGTGTGTGTGTGTCCGGATATAGTTGCTCGCGTTCCGATGTTTATCTGAGGAATGGACGGGTGCGAGGCGGTGGAATGAGTGGAATGTGGTCCCCGTGTACTGAGGGAGGCTGCGGAGAGAACGTCACCCACCCTTGCTAGCTGGGGAGAGGACGTCACCCATCCCCACACTGCCCTTCATACTCTTTTCATTCTCAGTACATATAGATTTTCTCCATATCTATCTGTCTGTCTATCTATCTATCTATGTATCTGTCTATCTATCTATCTATTTTTGTGACCCTTCTGTTGGCCTTTATTCCCATCTCTCCATTTTTTTTCACTTATTTCTTGATAATTTTGTCTTTATTCACCTTTTTATCATGTTTATTTTCATCCTTCTTCCACATTTCGTTTTATTAATTTCGCTGTGTTTGTGTTTTATTTATTTTTACTAACATTATTTTTAGGAAGAATTTCGTACGATCTTTATTGTCTTTATTTACTAGATATTTATATTTTACTTACGAATAATTTCTCTTGCTTAAGGATGAGAGGATTTAATTAATGGGCAGGTGGGAGAGGTTTGTGGAGGTGATTACAGGTGAGAAAGGTGTGTTAAGGTGATCAGATGCTTCACAGGTAAGGGGGGTTTGGCTTTGCTTGGAGTGTGATTAGAGAGAGAGAGAGAGAGAGAGAGAGAGAGAGAGAGAAATATATGTAAATTACTCAGATCATCCATAAGTAACTTTTTTTTTTACAGTGATAAATAGTAAGAAAAATTTTTGATCTATAAATAAAATACTCAGGTGAATCACAGGTAAGAAAGACTTTATAGGAATCTTAATTAGGGAAGTTTTTTTTTTTTTTGAGTATATGATTCATGAGTATGCTAGTTTTTTTTTTTTGTCAAGTGCTCAGGTGAATCACAGTAAATAAGGATTGTTTACATGATTCACACGTAAGATTAGTATGATTCATTAGTAAGAGATTTTTGTGTGTGTGTGTGGAGTGTTGGGAGTGTGAGATAAAGTGTGTGTGTGGAGGGTGCTTGTTTTTGTGTGTGTGTGGGGGGGTGTGTGTGTGTGTGTGTGTGTGTGTGTGTGTGTGTGTGTGTGTGTGTGTGTGTGTGTGTGTGTGTGTGTGTGTGTGTGTGTGTGTGTGTGGCATTTGCAACACGCCGTGCTGAGGAAGTCTAGGAATGTGCTGACCGCTGGCTGACTCCTCCCCCTTCCCCTCCCCTCTCCCCTCCCCCTCCCCCTCCCCCTCCCCCTCCCCCTCCCCCTCCCCTGAACCCTTTCTTCCCGTCCCTCACTATCTACCCCTCCCATTCTCTCATCTACCTTCTCGACTGACCCCTCCCTCCCTCCCCCTCTTCCCTAGAACCATTTCTCACCTTCCCCTCCCTCTCCCCCTCTACTATCTTCCCCTCCCCTCCGAAGCGTATCTCATCACCCCTCCATCTATTCTCTCTCCTTCCTCCTCTCCTCTCCTCTACCCTCCTCTCTGACCACTCCTTCCTCCTCTCACTTTTCTTTCTGTATCTTTTTAATTGCCCCTTCCCTCGCTTCCCCTCCTCCCCTCCTCCCCATTTGCCCTATCATCTCCCAGCTCCCCCCACCCCATTATTTTCACCCCTACCCATCTCTCCCTCCCTGCTGCCTTTCCCCCCCACTCCCCTTCCCTCCTCTACACAGGACACCATCATTATCCTCCCACTCCATCACTATCTTACCTTCCCCTCCATTTCACTCCCTTTCCCATCTCTCCCCCCTCACTCCCTTCCCTTCTCTCTTCCCACTTTCTTCCCCTCTCCTACATCTTTGCATTTTCCCCTTCCCTATCCCTTTCCTCCTCTTCCTCTTCTTTCCTCGTTGGCCTTCTCTTCCTTCCTTTCCTCTGGACCCTCAGTCATATCCCTCCCTCCTCCTCTGTGTCTCATTTCCTTCCACTGCCCAGGACCCTTTCTTCCCTCCCCCTCTCTCCTCCCCTCCCCTCCCCTCCCTTACTTTGCCTCCCCCTCCCCTCCCCTACTGTGCCTCCCCCTTCCCTCCCCTCCCCTTCCAGCTTCTCCATTTACACCATTTCCTTCCTCTCACCTGGACCCATTCTCACCTCTGCCTCTCCATTCCCCCTTCCCTCCAACCTTGTCTCTTCCCATCCCTTTCCCCCCCTCCCCTACCCAGTCACCCCTTATCTTCCCTTCCCCCACCCCTCATACTGCCTTATATTCCTCCTCTTCTACCCAGCACCAACCCTGACCCCTTCCCTGTCTCCTCCATACCATCTAGCATTTTTCTAACCAGTAAATGCTTATTGAAATTCCTGTGTCATATAATTCGATAGTAAGAGGGCAGATAGACTTTTACATAGTGCCACCAAATCTTCCCTCTTCCTACCAACACCACCATTATCTCCCGTCCTACCAACACCACTACTAACACTACCAACAGCACCAAAACCCCTTCTTCCATACCAGCGCCACTTCTAACACTGCCATTACCACCAATACCCCTCCTACCAACTCTATCAATGCCCTTCTTACTAACACAACCAGCACCCTTCATACCAACACCACCAGTACCTTCCTACCAACACCACCAATGTCCTTCCTACTAACACCACCAGTACCCCTTCTACCAACACCACCATCCATTTTTACGAACACCATCAATACCCCTCCTACCAACACCACCAATACATTCCTACCAACACCACCACTACCCTTCCTACCAGCACCCTTCCCAGTCCACCCAACCAACCTCATCCCTATGCCAACACTACCAGTTTTTGTGGCCATCATGTCCTCATTGATCTGACATAAAATCCATGAAAGATAGAGAGTAGATAAACTACTGGTAACGTGTGGATGAAAGGTAGACGGTAGATTGACCCATGTAATAATTAATGTATGTTGTAGATAGTAGATGAAATTAAACCTATCCATGGAAATTAGATAGCATGTAGAGGCCATTTGATAAGGACGGTATTCGTGAAAGGTAGACAGGTAGAAGCAGGTAATATGCATGAAAGGTAGGCAGTAGATTGAACCGTTTAATTAGCATGCATGACAGGTAAACTGGAAGACCATTAAATCAGTATGCATCAAGGGTAGAGTTTAATGATGCTGTATTGGAGGCAGACACTATAATTAGAACATATAATAAGTATGCATAAAAGACAAACTATATAAACCCATTTAGTAAGTTTCTTCCATTAAACACCGATATATATTTCCTATAGTTATTTTCTGGATTACAATTCTGTCTGCCCATGTATCTATTGTCAGACGCCTTAATCCCGTAAGGGGTGGTCACAAACAAATCGCCTCCCTGTCGCCCTGTCCCTCACCATTTCGCTGCTCTCCCTCAGCTCACACACCCCTCATATACCTCCCCATTCCACCCCTCCATCTCATCGCCATATGCATAACCTGGACACACTATTTTGCAGATTGATAAAAATGTTGTAATGTTATCTTAATCCACGATAGTCGGCGGTAGGGCAGGGCGAGGGTAGGCCTAAGAGGATGGGGGTCACAGGGGTCAGGTGAGGGGTCAGGTCAGGTATGCCCAGGTCAGAATTTGGCGCATACCTGAGCGCGGTCAGCTATCTCCAGTGTCCCCCTTTGTCCTCTTGTTTATAAGCTGGTATAGGGTCACGGGTCGCAATTATCAACTTTCTTGAGCCAAATTAGAAAGAAGGAAGGAAAGAAAAAATATATTAGACTATTTTTGGCACCTTTTCTTCACCAATATAGCTAAACCAAACACATTACAACCAAATCTCAATGAATATTAAAGTGAAAAATTCGACCTAACGAGATTGCCGACTTACCCGATGTGGAGACTTGTTCACTGTTCAGAATCTCTATAAATATTTGCCCTTGGGTCGGCTCAGGTCAGATTTTCGCGTACAGCCGTGAGAAGGACCGACGGGCGCCATATTTTTAAGGTCCATACGACTTTGAAGATTTTTGGTTTTGGCGAATATTTAAAAGTCTTGTTTCTTTTTAGGGTTTGGGTATTTTTCTTTTTATTTTGCCTGTTTTTTTAAGTTCCTGTTTTTATTTAGGTTCCTGTGGCTTTATTTCCTTGCAGAGTGTGAAAATTAATAAATAAATAAATGGGTAAATAAATAAAAATAATATTCCTGGTGCCTTTTAAAGAGAGAGACAGACCAAAGAAATTTCGTTTAGAGTGAGGGAAATGAGGAAACAGTCTCTCTCTCTCTCTCTCTCTCTCTCTTATAATCCTGTTCTGAGGATCTTGTGGCAGTACCGATGAACATGCTGTACTTTCACGCGACTTGTGAATAAATTGAGTTCCAGCTTACCTGTAGAAAGAGAAATATATCACAGAAAATACCTTGAAATGAGGATACTGAGAAAGCTATTTTTATCACCGTGAAGTTTTTTTTTTCTTTAGTTTTTGGGTGGATGGACGGATGGATGGATGGACGGGTAGATAGATGGATGGGTGGATGGATGGATGGATGGTTAGATGGATGGATGGATGGGTGGGTAGATGGATGGATGGTTGGATGAATGGATAGAGAGATGGATGGATGGATAGAGAGATGGATGGATGGTTACATAAGAACATAAGAAGAGAGGATAACTGCAGTAGGCCGGTTGGCCCATGCTAGGCAGCTCCTAGAAGAGTAACTGAACTACTAGAATGAGATAAGGATAGCAAAGAAGAAGGCTCTCCCCCGCCCTCCAAACCCTCCAGCGGAAGCCGGCAGGAAAAAGTCAGAAAGAACACCACGCCGTATAGAAAAACTGGCGTGGACATTTTACAGGAAAGTGTGAAAGGAGAATAGAGACTATCATAGTGTAACCTGAAAAGGAAAAATTATGAATTAGTATTGGTTATAAGATTTTCTTTATTTTATATCCACCCCTTATTTGTCATATGCTTATCTAGCCTATGCTTGAAACTCTCAGTGGAAGAGGCAGCAACTACTTTACTACATTCGTCTACTACTCTATTACCAAACCAATTTCTACCGATTTCCTTACTGAAACGGAATTTTTCTAGTTTGAAACCATTATTTCTAGTTCTATCCTGTATGGATGGATGGATGGATAGATAGATAGATAGATTGATAACAAATAAATTGCATTTTCTTATGACCTGTTAATAATCTTCAGAGAGAGCAGCTCACCTGAGAAATTTACCTGAGTGTGCGATTAATTAAGGGGCTAATTTAATCATCATATAATTCCATTTTTGAGGTTCCTATTAATTTTTTTTTCTTTAATAATCTAATTTTGTGGTACGAAGGGGAAAATTGATCCGAAAAAATGACCTGGGGATGACGGTGATGAGGGGGATATGAGAGGTCGCCTGGGGGTTGAGGGCGGAAGGAGTGGGGAGGGGGAATCTAGTGGGAGGGGGGAGGGAATCAAGGGGGGAGGGGGAGGGATTTTAGTGGGGGAGGGGGAGGTGATATGGAAAGGGGGAGGGAAAATCGAGGAGGGGGGAGGGGATGTGATCTGGAAGGGGGGACGGGGGGAGGTGAATCGGTGGGTGGGCAGGTGAGAATGGGGTAGGAGGGGCCCATCTCTCGTGTGTCGGCGATTTACTGTGGGATTTAATCTTTAACTGCGGATTAGCCCGGCCTCCCCCATACCTCTCTGTGGAGCCTGACGCACATAATTTATAGGCTGTGGTGATGAAGGCGAAAACTGCCCATATACGAGGTGGCTACAGCAGGATAGGGGTTGATGGAGTGCCACCCGTCTAGCCTCCCCCCTATCCCTCCATCCCTTTTACTTGGCTACCCTCAGACTCGTAAATCCATTGGCTATCCTTCGTGAACAGTGTCTTTTTGTACAGTTCCCAATCCGGTCTATCCCGTCCAGTTGGCTTCCCTCAGACTCGTAAACAACTCAGTGTCTTTATGTGCAATTGATTAGTGAAATAACTGTTTAGAGCATTCAGCCTAGCCCTGGTCCCCTACCCTCTTGAGTGGACATAAAATAGATTGGATGATGGATAGATGGACTTTTTCCCTTCTTAAATTTCGAATAAGAGGACGAGGCGTTTGGAAATAATCTCGTAAATTTTCATGAGTATGTATGCTTCATTTTATCAATACACCATGAATAAGGAACTTTATACAATATACGAAATGAACTACACACTAAGAAATATTTGCCTAAGAAAAAAAACACGAACAGCATTAAAGTTCATTGTGAAATTATTGAGCACCTGGATGTATATACTTGATTTTATTTTTTATTATTATTATTATTATTATTATTGTGTTAGGAAGAATACTGCCACCGTATTCCCTGCGTGTCGTAAAAGGCGACTAAAAGGGGCGGGGTGAGGGGACTAGGGACCCCCTCCTCTGTTTTTTAGTTCCTAAAAAGAGACAGGCCAGAGAAAGGGATGGGGGATGGAGTTATCCCCGTACCCTGAAGATTGGGTCTATGAATGTGCGTGGATGTAGTACGATTGAGGCTAAAAAGGGAGGAGATTGGGAGAATGTTTGTGAGAAGAAAGTTGGATGTGTTAGCTTTGAGTGAAACGAAGATGAAAGGGAAGGGGGAATCTATGTTTGGAAGTGTGAACGGAAGATTGTCAGGTGTTGATAGAGGAAGGGCAAGAGAAGGTGTGGCCTTGTTAGTGAGTCCGGAAGTACAGCAGTGTGTGATTGAATGGAAGGAGGTGTCATCGAGACTGATGTGGGTGAAAGCGAAATTTGAACGTGAGTTGTGGGTGTTTGTGAGTGCATATGGGCCTGGTAGTGAAAGGGATGAACAAGAGAGGGAGTCTTTCTGGAATGATGTTGATGAGTGTCTGCAGAGTTTTGGAGCGAATGTGAATGTGGTAATGATGGGAGATCTGAATGCTAGAGTGGGAAATGTAGCAGTTGAAGGCGTAGTTGGTATGCATGGTGTGCCTGGAAGAAATAAAAATGGGGAACGAATGATAGCGATGTGTGTTGAGCGAGAGATGGTGATTGGGAATACGCTGTTTGAGAAGAAAGATATTTATAAGTATACATGGGTGAGACAGGTGGGTGGAAGGGTTGTTGATAGAGCTTTGATGGACTATGTGGTTGTGTCTAGGAATGTAATAGGAAGATTGTTGGATGTGAGAGTTCTGAGAGGGGAGGGTGGAGGTATGTCTGACCACTACCTGGTGGAGGGAAAGTTAAGAGTAGGTAAGAGATGGGTGAGAGCTAGGAGGGTTAGGTGTGGCAGGGAGGTTTTGAAAGTGAGTGAGTTGGATAAAAGAGAGAAAAAGATAGAGTATCAGGAGAAATTGAAAGATGAGTGGAACGCAGTGAAAGATCGGGAAAATGGCAGCGTGGAGGAGGAATGGCAGTTGTTTAAGAGTGCTGTGGTGGGGCATGCAGAAGAGGTGTGTGGTGTGAGACGTGTGGGTGGTGGTGTAAGAAAAGGAAGTGAATGGTGGTGTGAGGAAGTAAGTATGGCTGTGGCCGAGAAGAGACGGGCATATGAAGTGTGGCTGCAGAGGAAGGATGAGATGTCATATGAAAGGTATAAGGAAAAGAGGAATAGAGCGAGAAGGGCTGTGCGTGATGCTAAAGTGGCAGCAGATGAGAGGTGGGGTAGGCGGCTGACAGAGAATTTTCAACAGAATAAGAAAATGTTTTGGAAGGAGGTGAAAAGGGTGCGAAAGGGAGAGTCTGGGAAGGAAGAACGAGTAAAAGCAGAGGATGGAGGGATGTTAATTGAGATGGATGCAGTAAGGAAGAGATGGGCAGAGTATTTTGAAAGATTATTAAATGTAGAGGAGGAAAGGGTGGCTGAGGTTGTGGCGGATGGAAGGGTGCAAGGAATAAATGTGTTGGGAGAGTTGAATGATTCCTTGATCACGAAGGAGGAAGTGGAGAAGGCAGTAAAGGAGATGAAAACAGGGAAAGCTGCAGGTATGGATGGGTGTGCTGTGGAATGCCTGAAGGGTGGTGGAGTGACTATTGTTGACTGGTTAGTAAGATTGTTGAATGTGTGCTTTGAGAAAGGTATGGTGCCAATTGACTGGGCAAGTGCTTGTGTGGTCCCGTTGTATAAAGGCAAGGGTGATAAGTATGAATGTACTAGCTTTAGGGGTATAAGTCTGTTGAGTGTTGTAGGTAAGGTGTATGGTAGAGTGTTAATTATGAGAGTTAGAGAGGGTACAGAGGGAGTGATTAGTGATGAGCAGTGTGGCTTTAGGAGAGGGAGGGGATGCGTTGATCAGGTGTTTGCTGTGAGACAAGTGTGTGAAAAGTATTTAGCGAAAGGCAAGGATGTGTTTTGGGCATTTATGGATTTAGAGAAAGCGTATGATAGAATTGATAGGGAGGCTTTGTGGACTGTTTTAAGATTGTATGGACTTGATGGTAGGTTACTAAAAGGGGTGAAAAGTTTTTATGTAAATAGTAGAGCATGTGTAAGAGTGGGAAATGCTGTGAGTGATTGGTTTCCCGTGAGAGTGGGGCTGCGACAGGGATGTGTGATGTCACCTTGGTTGTTTAATATTTACATGGATGGTGTTGTAAGGGAGGTGAATGCAAGAGTTTTAGGTGGTCTGAGTCTGGTAAATGTTGATGGTGGAGATTGGAATCTGAAGCAGCTGCTGTTTGCAGATGATACTGCACTGGTGACCGATTCAGAGGAGAGATTGAGACAGTTGGTAGAGGAGTTTGGAAGGGTGTGTGAAAGGAGGAATTTGAAAGTAAATGAGAATAAGAGTAAAGTGATGAAGTGTACGAGGTTGATAGATGGTAGGGGGATGAATATAGTTTTGAATGGTGAGTTGCTTGAGGAGGTAGATTGTTTTAAATATCTAGGGTCACATGTTGCTGTGGATGGAAGAATAGATGCAGAAGTGAAGTTTAGAATAAAAGAAGTAGGAAAGGTGCTGGGAGGAATGATAAATGTTTTTAGATGTCGTTCGCTTAGAATGGATGTAAAGAGAAGGCTGTATGAGGGTGTTGTGGTACCGAATGCGTTATATGGGGCTGAAACATGGAATATGGGTGTAGCAGAGAGGAAAGTTTGAATGTAATGGAGATGAGGTGTCTGAGGAGTATGTGTGGAATGACGCGTATGGATCGGGTGCGAAATGATGAAGTGCGAAGGAGAACTGGAGTTGTTCAGGAGATGGCTGGTAGAGTTGAGCAGAGGGTGTTGCGATGGTTTGGGCATATGGAGAGAATGGATAATGAGCGATTGGTGAAAAAGATAACTAGATCTGATGTGAGAGGTGTAAGGCTGAGAGGAAGACCACGAATAGGATGGATGGATAGTGTGAAGAGAGCGCTGGATGCGAGAGGGATGTCTGTTGAGCAAGGAAGAGTGGCTGTGCGTGACAGAAATAAATGGAGAGAAATTGTGAATAAATAAGTGATGACGCAGCCCTGAGGGGATATTCTCCCGCATTTGGTCTGATCAGCTAGTCAGGTCAGGTGCGGGTAAGGGGATGGGTATGTTATGATGTGGCAGGGGTAAACCAGTTCTGCTGTCGGGCCCTGCTGCGGATGTCACTGATTGCATTGCGCAGTTGACCCTTGTGCGGTGTGGTGCGGTGAGGATCTGTCCGTTCTCCCCTTTGGGGCTAAGATGTGAATGAATGTGTTTAAATGGATGAGTAAATGGAGAGTGTGTCGTCCTGTCTCGGCTACCTCCCTTTCCTTGGGGGAAGCAGCCTAGGTATATAGATAGATAGATTATTATTATTATTATTTTTTTTTTATATGACCGACTCTGGGCATAGGCTTCACAGCCTGATTTCAAGGCCTAGTAGTCCTCCTACATACTGCACGCCTCTACATGTCACCACTTCGGCGCTAACACCCATCGTCCATACTGAATACATGCTAGGGCTGTCTCATATAGGACTGATGTATTGGTATTAGCGGGGGTATTTTTACGACATGTCGGCGGGTCATCTGGTAGATCAGTAAAGTCTGATTTTATGAAATTCAAATCCTTAAACTGTTCCCTGCCTCAGCGGGATTTGAACCCGGGTCCTTCAGGACTGCAGGCCAACTCTCTACCGATTGAGCCACCCACTCGATGTAGTGCTTCTTTCCGGTGAATGGCCTTTCGTCTCTTCCTTTCTTCTTTCCTTCCTTCCTCTTCTGTCTTTATTTCCTTCTTTCTTTTCTCTTCCTTCTGTCTGTGGGTGACTCTACACTGAGTAACATGCTAAATGGTTTCCTGTACACCAGGAAGCTATTTACTATGCTGGGTGGTAACCATATAACCAAATTATTGCGCTTGGTGGTTTTGTGGGCAATTAAGGCGCTCCAGTTGGATTGAGCCTGTGCATGTTTATATCCAAGAGGTGGTTGGGGTTTTTTGCTCACGTAATGCCATTCAGGGATGAGTGAGGCCGGTCACTCTCGTCTTTAAAATCAGGACCAATTTGCCTATAGTCTGTCTCAGGAAAAACGAATGTAGAATATCGTCTATTTTACTCCAAAGTCACTGTCAAAGGCCGAAGGCATCTGATTTAACGACCTGTGGGAATACAGGCTGGCCAGGGACAAGGCCTGAGGCCAAGAGGCACACACACACACACACACACACACACACACACACACACACACACACACACACACACACAAAAAATCAATGAATGGGTATAAGTGACTCGCTATGCTCACAGGTCAATATGAACTGTGGTTCCTGTTTTTGGATGCAACTTTTTTTTTTTTTTTTTTTTTTTTTGTTACAAAGCGCTAAAAATAAACGAAAAATATTGGACCAGTTATTCGTTGTATATTTAGATTTAATAGCATATTATTCCTTTTATTTTACTTTTTTTTTTTTTTTTGAGCTTGATTCGCCTGTCATCAAGAATTTGTAAGTTGGCATCTCAGATCACAGCACCTCCTGACTGACTCTCTAAACCTCTGCTTCCGTCCTTTCTTGTCTCCCTCCTCCCTCCCCCATCTACCCTCTCTCTCTCTCTCTCTCTCTCTCTCTCTCTTGTGTGTGTGTGTGTGTGTGTGTGTGTGTGTGTGTGTGTGTGTGTGTGTGTGTGCAATCATTATCATGACTAATGGTATGCTTTGTATTGGAAAGTAAAGATGAGGAGAATTATTTTGGAATCCATGGCGAATATTGTGGCGGAAGGGTGTAGACATGTATGAAGGTGAACGTTAATTGGCCCACAGGGAATTAATGACAGTTCCACATGCTGACGTCCAGTGTTTTATTTATTTTATAATACTTATATCACAGTTAAGTTATACTTTGCATTGACATTATTATTCACTACTACAGAACCTTGAGAGAGAGAGAGAGAGAGAGAGAGAGAGAGAGAGAGAGAGGGGGGGGGGCTGGTCATTCCCAGGGGAAAAGTGGTCACTCCTCACCTCTCTCTCTCTCTCTAGCATGCAGACCCATCCCCCCTGAACTCAAAACATCATCCTTCCTGCCTTCCTATCCATCCCCACATACACAACATTTGCACACACACACACACACACACACACACACACACACACACACACACACACACACACACACACACACACACACACACACACACACACCACACACACACTCACACACACACACACAAACACGTTTTTTTAAATAACTGACGACCTACCAAAAAATCTATCAATCTATCATAATATATATATATATATATATATATATATATATATATATATATATATATATATATATATATACAACTTAGAACTATAAAACTTATATGTAA
Source organism: Coenobita brevimanus (assembly GCF_032717465.1). Lineage (NCBI taxonomy): Eukaryota > Metazoa > Arthropoda > Malacostraca > Decapoda > Coenobitidae > Coenobita > Coenobita brevimanus. Next base: position 57,308,740 of record NC_136977.1, read on the forward strand.
ACTTCAGGAAACTGGCAAATGGGGACCCCCCCTTAGAAAATTCCTTGGTGCACCCCTGCTGGGCACTGATAGATAAATAGAGGCTTCACATTGTTTTATTACTTAAGCGTCGTGTGTGTGTGTGTGTGTGTGTGTGTGTGTGTGTATGTTTTTTCATAGTGATAGCTGAGTAGCCTAGGGAAGAGGAGGGATCGGATTAACGGGATGGGGGGAGGGGGATTCCACCAGTGAAGAAGAAGGTTTAGATGAGGGAGACATGAATATCGAGTGATAGAGAGAGAGAGAGAGAGATTGTATTTTCAATGTAAATTTTAGAATATAATGAATATTTATAAAGGAAATTCTACTGTTGATCCTTCGATCAGTAATACTATTGTAAATCAGTTTATGTTTTTTCATAAAGAATAGTAATAAAACAATAAAATAAAATAAAATAATTTTTCTTCATCTTTCATGGCTATTTCATTGCTTCCTTACCCAACCCCTCCCCACATTCCGACCCGGGCCACTCCCATCCTCCATCCCTCCTCATATGGACCGATATCAGGACACTGACAGATAAATAGAGGCTACACATTGTTTTATTATTTAAGCGTCGTGTGTGTGTGTGTGTGTGTGTGTGTGTGTGTGTGTGTGTGTGTGTGTGTGTGTGTGTAGAGGAAAGAAAACGGAAGAGGGAAGGAGGAAGGTCCAGAATCCCGAGGGGACCTTTTAATCCTTCACACGGTCACTCGTGTTCCGATTTTGGCAAAGGCTTTGTAAAATTCTCTCCTTCATGTTTCCTGAGAAGGGGTATAGCACCGGGCTTTTACGATCCTCGTGGGACAAAACAGGATTAGATGATGATGATGATGATGATGATTATCGTTTATCAGCAGTAAAATTTCCAAACTATGACTACAACTGCTATCAATCTTAATCGTCATTATCACACATTCACCTGGTCTGAACAACTATAATACAACGAAGGGATTCTGGCCTGTGTCTCAAGTTAATCCAAGAATGCCTTTGTTTTGGCCTCTCTCTCTTTTTGTGTCTGGAGAGGCTGGCAATGAGGTGGGTATCAGTATGTATTGTATTTATGCAGTGGAATGACAGGCCCTTCCACTGATTCTGTACAGGCATATTGTCATTATTTTTCACTCCACTCTGTGGCATCGTTATAAATACTAGCCATGTAATATCGAAACAGATAGATAGATGAATAGATGGATAAATAGATGTATGTATGAATGGATGGTTAAATATAGGTGAATACATATAAAATACCCATGAGTATTTTACATATTCACTCCTGGCTTAAGGCATGGAAATTGTTAGGAGGGTTTGGTGGGCGGGGGAGAGCCTTCTATCCTATCCTTGTCGTATTCTAGTAGTTTAATCACACTTTTTTTAGGATCTGGATAGAAGAAGGCAGTACTACGGAACTGCAGACATTCAGTAGCACTTCTTCGTGACTAGCACCATATTCTAGCGTTAAGCCATTGTTACAACTCAGCATTTACGATTCTCTCTCTCTCTCTCTCTCTCTCTCTCTCTCTCTCTCTCTCTCTCTCTCTCTCTCTCTCTCTCTCTCTCTCTCAAAAATGTGGGTATGTAAGATGGGATGGAAGGAAGTTGTGTCATTTTGTAGGTACTTGAATAACAGGAAGTGAGTAAGGTGGAGGGAATGAGAGAGAGAGAGAGAAATTGTGTCTGTGAGTTTTTCATGGTTTTGTGTGTGTGTGTGTGTGTGTGTGTGTGTGTGTGTGTGTGTGTGTGTGTGTGTGTACGGCAAGTCAGCACATGTGTACGTTGATGCACGTGTCCAACACACCTGTCGCCGCCACCTGCCCTCTCACCCCTCCCCTCCCCTCCCTCTGCCTTACTTCATTCATCCCTGCTCTACCTCCCCTTGCCTCACTTTCCTCTGCCTCACCCTTCTGTGCCTCACCCTTCTGTGCCTTACCCTCCCTGCTTAACCATCCCCTGCCTTACCCTCCCCTGTTTCACCTTTCACCTGTTCCTGCCTTCATTCTTCTCTTATGCCTCACCTTCCTGCTTCTGTCTCATCTCACCTTTTCCTGCCTTACCCATTTTGGCCTTTCCACTCTTTCCCGTTGCCTCACTCGCTTCCTGTCTGTGAGTCATCTCCCATCTCCTGCCTAACCTTCCTGTCCAAAGTTCATCTCCTTTCCTTCTGCCTCTTCCCTACCTCACTGTCTTCACCTTTCATTGCCTTCTGTCTCGCCCCTCACTTTCCCTGCCTCACCTCTTCCTGCCTTACACTTTCGCTGCCTCACCCCTTCCCTTCCTCACCCCTTCCCTCCCTCACCCTTTCCCTGCCTCACTCCTTCCCTGCCTCACTCCTTTCCTACCTCATTCCTTCCCTGGTTCACCTCATCCCTACATCAACCCCTTTCCCTGCCTCACCCCTTCCCTGCCTCATCTTTTGCTGCCTCACCCTTTCCCTGCTCATCCCTACCTCACTCTTTCCTTGCTCACCCCTGCCTCACCTCTTCCTACCTAACCCCTTCCCTGCCTCACCCTTTCCCTTCCTCACCCTTTCCTGCCTCACCCTTCCATTCCCTTCCTCATTCTTCCGTCTCCCATCCTCGTAATGAAGAAAATAAACTCCCCATTTTTTTTACCCATTAATTCCGATAACGCGTTTGCTTTTCCCAGGACAGACAACTAAACAGGATGGGCTGGACTTAGATACGGCCTTTATTAATCCCAAAGCGACGTTCATCCTGCGTTGGAAAAAAAAAATCGTCAGGAGTTCCCAGGTGTAAAAGTAAAAATTAGGGCATCGGAAGGAAAGGGTCAGAGAGAGAGAGAGAGAAAGAGAGAGATGAATAATGAGGTAAAAAGAAAGGTTGACTGATGCATATATGAGAGAGAGAGAGAGAGAGAGAGAGAGAGAGAGAGGTGGGACAGATTCGTAGTGAAACGGTTAAAATCAGCACTCTCTCTCTCTCTCTCTCTCTCTCTCTCTCTCTCTCTCTCTCTCTCTCTCTCTCTCTCTCTCTCTCTCTCTCTCTCTCAATTTTATCGTCTTTCTCTCATTATCTTTAGTGCCTGTAGTGCTATCATTTCACTTTCTCTAATGATATTGGCTATCGATAATTATGCCCCTTATGGCGATGGTAGCAGGTTATTGTGGTGATTGGTATTGTTATTTGAGAGAGAGAGAGAGAGAGGGAGGGAGAGAGAGAGATGTGTTTGAGATAGCTAAAGAAGGAGAAAGGAGGAATGAAAGGAGAGAAATAGGGAGAAAAGGAGGTAGGGAGAAGTATAGAAGTGGGGTGATTGTGTGTGTGTGTGTGTGTGTGTGTGTGTGAGAGTGAGAGAGAGAGAGAGAGAGAGAGAGAGAGACAGACAGACAGACAGAGACAGACAGAGAGAGAGAGAGAGAGAGAGAATGGAGGGAGGGAGATACAGTAGAGAGGGAGGGAGGGAGGGAGAGGTTGGTGAGGGAGGGTAGTGAAATATTGACTCTCCATACCTCCTCCCCTCCTCCCTCTCTCTCTCCCATCGCTTTCCCTTCTACCACTTTCCTCTGCCTAACACCTCTTTCCTTTCCTCTATCTTCACTTCCTCTTCCTTTTTGCTAGCCTTGTCTTATTGTGTTTTGTATTCTTAAGTACTTCCTTCTCTCTCTCTCTCTCTCTCTCTCTCTCTCTCTCTCTCTCTCTCTCTCTCGACAATGCTGCCATGAATAAGAATTGATACGAAAAGAATGGCCTAGGTTGGGGGTGGATGAATATATAGGAGGAGGAGGAAAGGAGAGAATGAAGGGGAGAGAGAATGGAGGAAGGAGGGAGAAATGAGGAGGAGAGAATGGAGGAAGCAAGGGAGGAAAGAAGGGAGAGAGGGAGAGAAGAATGAGGGGAGAGAAGATCAAGGGGAAAGATGAGAATGGAGGAAGGAAGGGAAGAGAAGGGCAGAAGAGGGAGGGAGGGAGAGAGACGAATGGGGAAGAAAAATGGTGAAAGGAAAGGGAAAGACTGAGAAAATGATGAGAGATGGAGAGAGATAAAAGGGAAGGAAAAGACTAGAGGAAAGAAGGGAAAAAGATAAGAGAGGGTGAAAGAAAGGTGAGAAGGAGAATGATAAAGAAGGGAATGGGAGCAGTATGGCAGAAAAAGACAGAAGGAAGGAAAGAGGGACGGATGTTGGAGATGGAGGGATAGAGGGAGGAAGGTAAACAGGACGCCTAGAAGTGGAGGGAGGAAAGGGACGAAAGGAGGAAGAAAGCTGGAAGGAGGAAGGAAGGTTATGTGGATAAGTTTGATTTACGGGGGGAGCGAGAATAATGGAAGAGGGGATACGCAGGAAGGAAGGAAGGAACGAAGGAGAAGGGAAAAGATAGAAAGAAAGGAGAGAGAGAGAGAGAGAGAGAGAGAGAGAGAGAGAGAGAGAGAGTTGAGGATAGAGTGAAGCTTGGAGAGGGGGAAAAGGGAACAGAAGAAAGAGGACACAGAATGTAAGTAGGAAAGGAGAGGAATATGAGATGAGAGGAGATAAGGAAGAGGACCAGGAAGAAGAAAAAGTGAAGATGAAGGTAGGAGACTAAGAAGATGAAGAACGGAAGGAAGGAAGACAGAATGAAAAGAATTTGGTGTAGGGAGGGGATAAGATGGAAATGGAGATAAGTGGAGGAGGAGGAGGAGGAGGAGGAAATAGAAGAGGTTGTGAATTAAAAAAAAAATGGGAGAATGGAATGGAAAATACAGAGGATGAAAGAGGAAAGGGAGACGAGGAAAATAGGATTAAACGCGG
>NC_136977.1:57321003-57361003 GCF_032717465.1 Coenobita brevimanus
AGAGAATGGTTGTGTGGTGTGCTGAGGTAATGTGGTCGTGTGGTGTGGTGTGTTGTGGTACTGTTCTAGGGTGGTGTGTGTGGTGTGGTGTGGTAATGTGTGGTGGTATGGTGTGATAAGGTAGTGTGTTGGATAGTGTGTGATGTTTTGTGTGTTGTGGTGGTGTGGTGTGGTGAGAGGATGTCGGGGTGGTGGTGTGGTGTGTTGTGACTATTCTTGTGTGGTGGTATGGTGTGATAAGGTAGTGTGGTGGATAGTGTGTGATGTTTTGTGTGTTGTGGTAGTGTGTGGTGGTGTGGTGTGGTGAGGGGATGTTTGGGTGGTGGTGTGGTGTGTTGTGACTATTCTTGTGTGGTGTGTGGTAGAATATTGTGGTAGTGTGTAGGTCTGTAGTATGTCTCAGTAGTGTGCTTGGGTAGTGTGTAGATGAGCAATGTGGGATAGTGTGATGTTTAATTTTATGTGTGGTGTGACTGTGGTAGTACTGTGTAGTGTACTGTGGTTGTGATGTGGTGGAGTGTGGTGTAGCGTGTGGTGAAGTGTGATGTGGGTGAAGTGTAGCAAGGTGTGATAGTGTTGCTCTTGGATGTAGTGTACTTGTAGTGTGTAGTGGCTTTTGGTGTAGTGTGATGTGATTGCAGTGTTGTGGATGATGTAATGTGGTATGAATGTGGTATAGTGTAGTGTGGTGTGATTGTCTTGTATATTGATGTGGTGTGGTGTGGTATGGTGTGGTGTGGTGGTGTGGTTATCATGTGGTGATAGTGTGGTGTAGTGGATGTGATGTGGTATGATTGGGGAATAGTATGGTGTGGATGTATGGTACTGTGGTGGTGGTGTTGATGGTGTGGTGTGTACTGGGATAGGATCGCAAGTAGAATGGTAATGGTGTGTGTGTGTGTGTGTGTGTGTGTGTGTGTGTGTGTGTGTGTGTGTGTGTGTGTGTGTGTGTGTGTGTGTGTACTATTTTTATTGAAATGCGTACTGCGTTAGTGTGTGTGTGTGTGTGTGTGTGTGTGTGTGTGTGTGTGTGTGTGTGTGTGTGTGTGTGTGTGTGTGTGTGTGTACTATTTTTATTGAAATGCGTACTGCGTTAGTGTACTGTGTGTGTGTGTGTGTGTGTGTGTGTGTGTGTGTGTGTGTGTGTGTGTGTTTGTGTGTGTGTGTGTGTGTGTGTGTGTGTGTGTGTGTGTGTGTGTGTGTGTGTGTGTGTGTGTGTGTGTGTGTGTGTGAGTGCGGTACTTTAAAGCTTTGTGGGGTTATTGATTTTAATATTTCAGCGGTTGATTACAGCGTTTCAATTAAGGACCAGAGTAGTGGGGATGGGGAGGGGTAGAGGAAGGGGGAGAGGAAGGGAAGTGGGAGGGGGAAAGTGAAGGGGAAGAGGAAGGGGAAGGGGGAGGAAACTAAGAGAGGAGATTGGGAGGGGGAGGGGAATGGGCGAAGTGGGGATGGAAGCTGGGGTTACGGGAGGGGGGTTGGATGAAGGGATGAAAATGAAGGGGAGGAAGGCGATGGGGAGAGGGAATTGGAGGGGAGGAAAGGAAGATGGGGAGGGGAAGGAGGAGGAAGTGGGAGGAAAGTAAGTAGGGAGGAAGATGTGGAGGAAAATGGGGGAGGAAAATGAGGAGATTGGGAGGCGATGTGGTAGGTGAATGAGGAAATTTGGAGGTGGATGTGTAGGAAGGGAAATGGGGAGAGGGGAGGAAACTGAGAAAGAATAAAGACTGGATGGAAGGTAAGAAGAATGGGGGGGGGAGGTAGGAAATTGGAGTGTTAGGAAAAATAAGGAAGAAAGTGAGAAGAAGGGGAAGAAGGAAGATGTAAATGTGGAGAGTATAAGGAAGAGGGTGGGGATGAGGGGGAAAGGAGGAGGAGAAGGGAGAAAAGGGAGGAAAAGGATGGGAATTAAAATACATGAGGGAGAGAGAGCGAGAAAGAGAGAAAGAGAGAGAGAGAGAGAGAGAGAGAGAGAGAGAGAGAGAGAGAGATTAGAGCAAGCCTCAGAATTAAGGAACTGCCAGAACAAAAAAATGAAAGACATGGAGAAAGGAAATGATTGTGAAAAAAAATGGATGGGGTTGTAGAAAGGTAATAGATGTGAAGCAGGAAAATTAAGAAGGAAGGAAGGAAGGACAAAAGGGAGGAAGGAAGGGAGGCAGGAAGGATGGATGGATGAATGGAAGGAAGGAAGGGTGAGAAAACGGTCGGAAAAATGGGAGTATATGAGAGTAACAAAAGAATCCTGAGAAGAAGAAGAAGAAGAAGAAGAAAGGGAGGAGTAAAGAAGGAGAAGGAAAATTGGAGGAGAGGAAGAAAAGGAGAAGTAGTTATGAAGAAAAGGGTCAAGTGAAGAAGATGCGAAGAAAGAGGAACAAATGAAATGGATGGTAGGAAATCAGTGCAGTGGAGAAAGACGAGACAGAAGAAAATAAGGAAAGAATGAAGGAAGAAAGGAAGGAAGGAATGAAAGGAGGAGGAAGTGAGGTAAATTGAAGGAGGAAGGAGGGAAAGTAGAGAGGATGGTAAGTAGGTGGGTAGGTAGGTAGGTAGATAGGCAAGTAGGTAGGTAGGTAGTGAGGTAGATAGGTAGGTAGGTAATTAGATAGGTAAGTAGGTAGGTAGGTATGTAGGTAGGTAGGAGGAAGGAAAGGAGGAGGTTGGTAGACAGGCGTGAGAAGAGGAAAGTAGGTAGGTAGATAGGTAGGGTAGACAGGAAGGTAGGCAGGTAGGTAAGTAGGTAGGTAGAGAGCAAAGTAGGTATATAGGCAGGAGGGAAGGTAGACTAGTACAGAGGAGTGAAACAGAAAGGCAGGCAGGAGAGAGAGAGAGAGAGAGAGAGAGAGATAAGAAGGGGGGACCACGGGACGGGAAGGAAGGAAGTCAAAAGAAATGGAAAGGTGAGGCAGAGGTGAAACGCACTGACCAGCCAAGGGTGAGGCAGGCAGGCAGGCAGGCAGACAGACGAGTAAGAAGGCCGTCTAGGAGTGAGGCAGGCTGGTCGGGTGAGGCAGGGATGAGGTAGGTCAGGGAAGCGTACGGGTGAGGCAGGATAAGGGAGAGGGAAGGGTGAGGCAGGACAGGGATGAGGCAGTCCGAGAAGGGTGGCATACGGGGTGAAACAGGGTGGCCGGGGTGAAGGGTGAGGCAGGGTAAGGCAGTAGAAGATGGCAGGGGTGAGGTATAGAATGGGAAGGGTGAAGGGAGGGACGTGAGACAGGACAAAAGAGTTGTGGTGGGGGTGAAACAGGGTGTTGGGTGAACATGGGTTAGAGGGTTTAGGGTGAGGCGGGATGGGGAGGAAGAGGCTGTGTTGACGAAGCCAGAGTGAGGCAAGGCATTGATGGTGTGAAGTGGGGCGAGAGGGGTGAGGCAGGGGTGACGTAGGGCAAGAGAAGTGAGGCAGCGAGGGAGGGGTGAGGCAGAGCAAGGCCTGGGAATGGAAGGGAGGAGGCAGGGTTGGAGGAGGGAGGGGTTCTGAGAGTCGACAGGGTGAGACAGGGGTTGGACAGGGTGGCAGGGGTGAGGCAGAAGTTATGTAGGGTGTGGAGGTGAGGCAGAGACAAGGAAATGGGGAAGGGGTGAAGCAGGGGCTCTTAAGGCAGGGCAGGGAGAATGAAGCCTGAGGGAGGTTGGGGTGCGGCGAGGCAAAGAGGTGAGGCAAGGGTGAGGCAGGATTGAAGGGTGAGGAAAAGTGAAGAAAAGGTGAGGCAGAGAGTGAGGCAAAGGTGAGGCAGGGTTGGAGGATGAGGAAAATTGAGGAAAGAGTGAGCCAGAGAGTGAGGCAAGGATGAGGCAGGGTTGGTGGGATGAGGAAAAGGTGAGGCAGATTGGAAGAGGTGAGCAAGACCTGTGAGCGGGTGAGACAAGACGGGGATGAAGCAAAACGGGCGGGGTGAGGCAGGACGGGTAGGGCGAAGAAGGCAAGCGTGAGGCAGGGCGGACTGGGTGAATCAGGGGTGAGGCAGGGCTAGCGGGATAAAGCAGAGATGAGGCAGGGCGGGTGGGGTGAGACAGGGGTGAGGCAGGGCGGGCGGGTGAGGTGAGGCAGGGCGGGTGAGGTGAGGCAGGGGTGAGGCAGGGCGGGCGGGGTGAGGCAGAGCGAGGCCTGGGAGCGGGCGGGGTGCTGGGCTGGGTGTACCTCCTCCCGCACAGGCTTAGTCCAGCCGGAGTCCACGAACATTTTACCCTCCAATCCTTTCGTCCATTTTCGTCCGTTTTCGTACGTACACCTCGTTTTGTCCGTGGCGACTCCTTTCCCTTCGTGGTGGTTCCCCTGTGCCCTTCTCAGCCTTTTCGTCCGTCCGACCTTTTCGTCCGTAGCAACTCTCGTCCATCGTTTCGTCCGTGCCTCATCATTTCGTCCGTATTTCATTTCGTCCTCACAGGCTCATTTTCCTGCATTCTCTGACCCATTTTCGTCCAAGCAGCATCATTTGGTCCGTCGTAGCCCCTTTCGTCCGTTAGTTCGTCCGAGGTGGCTCTTTTCCCTTCGTCCGTTCATCCTTTTCGTCCGTACAGACTCCGTTCCATCCCTCCTAGTCTCTTCGTCCTCCAGTCCATTCGTCCGTTCCATCATAATTTCGGCCGTAGTAGCCCCTTTGCTTTCGTCCGTACCACCCCCTTTCGTCCGTACCACCTCTTGTCGTCCGTGCCATCCCTTTTCGTCCCTACCACCCCCTTTCGTCCGTGCCACCCCCTTTCGTCCGTGCCACCCCCTCTCGTCCGTGCCACCCCCTTTCGTCCGTACCACCCCCTTTCGTCCGTGCCACCCCCTTTCGTCCGTGCCACCCCCTTTCGTCCGTACCACCCCCTTTCGTCCGTACCACCCCCTTTCGTCCGTGCCACCCCCTTTCGTCCGTGCCACCCCCTTTCGTCCGTGCCACCCTCTTTCGTCCGTGCCACCCCCTTTCGTCCGTACCACCCCCTTTTGTCCGTATCCCCCCTTTCGTCCGTGCCACCCCCTTTCGTCCGTGTCGTCCGTGCCAGTCTCTTTAATAATCAGCCTCACTTTTTACAGCTTTGTTTATTATTATCCCGGAACTGGTAACTGGGACTGGGACTGGGAACTAGGGCTGGGAACTGGGACTGGGAAGTAGGACCCGGAACTGGGAACTGGGACTGGGAACCGGGACTGGGAACTGGGAACTGAGACTGGGAACTGGGACTGGGAGCTGGGAACTAGGACTGGGAACTGGAACTTAGACGAACCGGGAAGTAGAACTGGAACTGCGAGTGCGTATAAACCGGAATCTGTGTCCCGGTACTCCGTCTGGACTCTAGAAACCGGTACTTGAAACCCAGTACTGCACAATTAGAAACCGGTATTACTAGATCTGCAAACCGGGAAATACTAGATCCCAAAACCGGTACCAGAGCCGAAAACCAGTACTCCAGCTGGAAACTAGAAACCGGGACTGGAGCCAGGCGGGAACTGGAGAGGGGGGGGGGAGCGGACCGGGAGACGGGAAGGGAGGGGAGAGCAGGGGAGGGGGGAGGGAGGGGAGGGGAGGGGGAGGGGGCGCCATGATCGATGAATCCGTGACGTCACTTTCATTTGCATATTTAATTACCGCCCGGCCATTTCTGAAGGAAGGAGCGGGGGGTTGGGGAAGAAGGGGGGGAGGTTGGGGGAAGGGAAAATTGGGGAAGAGGGTTGAGGGAAGCGAAGAAGGGAGAGTTGAGAGGGGGAGAAATTGAAGTTGAGCGAGGGAGAGGGAACGGGGAAGCAGGAGGGAGAAGGAGGGAGGGTTGAGAAGGGAAGAAGGGGGGTTGGGAGGGGCAGAAGGTGGGGTTAAGAGAGGCAGGGGAAGATGGGGACGGGGGTTAAGGGAAGGATGGAAGGAAGGGTTGAGAGGGGAAGAAGGGGGGATTGAAGGGAAGGGGTTGAGAGAGGGAGGGGGATAGGGGAAGAAGGAAAGGGTTGAGGGAGGGGAAGATGGGGAAATGGACTGAGGAAAGGAGAAAAGGAGGTTGGGGAAGGAAAGAAGGGGAGTTCAAGAGGGAAAAAGGGTCTGGAATAAATGGAATGGGGAAAAGAGGAGGGGGGTAGGGGAGAAAGGAGGAAATGGGGGTTTGAGGTAGAAAGGAACGTGTATGGGTGGTAAGGAGGGAGAGGGGGAGATTGAGGGAAGAAGAGGGCAGGGGAGAAGGGGTTATGAGGTGAAAAAGGGAGTTCTGGGGAGGGGGAGAGGCGAGAAAGGGAGGAGTGGTTAGAAGAGGAGGAAAGGGACGAGAAAGGGGAGATGGAGGGGGTGGGTTATGGGAAGAAGGAGGAAAGAGGGAGCTAAGGGAGGAAGGGGGTGGAAAGGAAGGGGAAGGGGTGTGGAGGGTGCTAGAAGGGGGTAGTGGAAGAGGTGGGGATGAGTGAGAATGGGGGAATGAGGAGAGAAACAGGAGGGATGGGGTAGGGGTTAGGGGCTAGGATGGAGAGGCGAGGGATCTGTGAAATGGGTTTGGGATGGGAGCTGGGAGAGGGGGTGATAGGGGGTTGGGGAGGTTGTAGGAAAGGGGACGTGGAAGAGGCTGGGAAAGGACATGAGAAAGGAAGAGGGGGTGTGAAGAGAAGGAAGGAGTTTTGAAATAACTGAGGAGAAACTGGAAAGGGATAAGGAATGAAGGAAGAAAAAAGAATGAAAGACTGACTGAATTAATGAATGAAGGAAGGAAGGAAAAAATGGTTAAGGAAGGAGCGGGTTGGGAACTGGGAAAGAAGCAGAGGGAATGTAGGGAAAAGGAAAGGAGGAAATGAAGGAGGTAAAAGGAGGAAGGAAGGAGGTAAGGGGAGGAAGAAAGGAAGGGAGAAGGGAGAGAAGGAAGGAAGAAGGGAAGAGAAGGAAGGAAGAAGGAAGAGAGAGAAAGAAGAAGAAAGGAAGGGAGGAAAGAGGGTAGGAAGGAAGGAAAGAATGCAGGAAAGAAGAAAAGAGGAAAGGAAGGGAAAAGGGCAGAAAGGAAGGAAAAAATGGATATGGAAAGGAAGGAAGGAAGAGAAGGGAAAAGGACTGAAGGAAGGAAGGTAGGTAGGGAGTTGGGATGGAGGGAGGTAGGGAGGATGGGACTTGGGAATATAGATGGAAGTGCGAAAGAAAAGGAAAAAGGAAATAATGAGGGAGTGAAGAAAAGAAATAAAAAGGATGACGAAGGAAGGCAGGAAGGAAATGAAGGAAATAACTGCATCCTTCCCCGGCAGTCCTTCCTTCACTGCTTTTCATCATACATTTTCCTCCTCTCTGTGAATTTAGGGAAGTCATGGGAAACCTTATATTCATTTCCATTTTATTTTTAGGTAAAACGTATATAGGAGTACAGAAAAAATAGAATAGGAAGAAAACTTAGGAAACTGAAAAACCGAAGAAAATGGAAGACAAGAAAATTATTTAATTCTTAAGGAAAATATAGTATACAAAATTATTAGTAAGATTAAAAAGGAAAAAAGGAAATTAATAAAGAATATAAAAATATGAAGTAAAAATAACAGGATAAAACAGACGACAGAAAGAACATTAAAAAAAAAGGTTGAAAAGTGAAGTAAAAAGTCAAGGAAAAAAAGTTAGAAAAAGACAAGAAATAGAAAATAAGAAAAAAATTGTAATAGATAAATGTATATTGAGAAAAATAAGCTAAAGATTTTAAAAAACATATGGAAAAAATAAAGCAGAAGACAAGGAAAGACTATAGAAAAAATGAAGGAAATATAGATAACAAAGAAGACTAAAGAAAATGTAAAAAAAAAAAAATACAAAAAATTACAAAACAAAAGAGAAACAGGAAAATGTTTAAAAAAAAAAAATATATCAGAAGTAACACGAACAGAACGTACAAAAGAATAACTTAAAAAAAATAAAAAGGGAGAAAGAGATAGGGTGTAAAAAGAAAGATGAAAAAATATGGTAAAAAATGGGTGAAAAATAAAAAAGGGTCAAAAAATAGGGTGAAAAAATAAAAAAAAAGCGAAAAAATTGGGTGAAAAAATTGGGTGAAAAAATTGGGTGAAAAAAATTGCGTGAAAAAAATAAAGGGATGAAAAAAGGGTGAAAAAATAGGATGAAAAATAGGGTGAAAAAAAAATAGGATTCCCACAGGTCTGCCCTCCAGTAGGCTTAATATTTTGGGAAAGGCGAGGGGGGTTTCTTTTATGTCCGTGTGGCGGGGTTAAGACAATGGTGGACTGGTGGAGGTGGGCTGGGAGGTGGGCTGGTGGACTGGGAGGTGGATTTGTGAACTGGGAGGTGGACTGGTGGACTGAGAGGTGGACTGGTGGACTGGGAGGTGGACTGGTGGACTGAGAGGTGGATTTGTGAACTGGGAGGTGGGCTGGTGGACTGGGAGGTGGATTTGTGGACTGGGAGGTAGAGTTGTGGACTGGGAGGTGGACTGGTGAATTGGGAGGTGGATTTGTGGACTGGGAGATGGATATTTGGACTGGGAGGTGGACTGGTGGACTGAGAGGTGGACTTGTGGACTGGGAGATGAATTGGTGGACTGGGAGGTAGAGTTGTGGACTGGGAGGTGGACTGGTGGACTGGGAGGTGGATTTGTGGACTGGGAGGTGGATTTGTGAACTGGGAAGTGGACTGGGATGGAAAAAGGTGGACTGAGCTGATGGACTAGCAGAAGACTGGTAAAGGACTGGGGAGGTGCAGAGGGATGGATTGAGCTGGACTGGGCTGGTGGACTGGTAGAGGAGTGAAGTGGACTGGAAGAAGCGGGGTCTTTTAGTTCATGTGGCTAGACAAAGGTGGACTGGGATGTGGACTGCGAAGGTGGATATGGGTGGTGGACTCGGACGAATGGATGGACTTAGATGGACTTGAGAGGTGGACTGGGAGGTGGACATGATGATGGATTTATGTGGTGGACTTGCTGAGGAAGGGAAGCGAGATGGACTGGGTGGAACTGGGGAAGGAGGTGGACTAGGGTGGAGAGTGTTGAAAGGAACATAGGCTGAGGTAGAGGAAAGGTGGACTGGGACGGAGGGAAGGTGGAGGAAATGTGGTCTGGAATGGAGAGAAGGTGGACTGGGGTGGAAGGAAAGTGGACTGGGGTGGACTGGGATTTAAAGTCCAGGCGATTTAATATTTAATGGCCGTGAATGAAATGGGAATAAAATCTCAGTGAATGTATGCGTTCATTCGCTTTATGTATACTGTGTGTGTGTGTGTGTGTGTGTGTGTGTGTGTGTGTGTGTGTGTGTGTGTGTGTGTGTGAGAGAGAGAGAGAGAGTAGATGTAGGTGCATTCGCTTGTATGTGTGTTTTCGTGTGTTTGTGTATGTCAGTATAAGTTTGCATGATGTGTGAGTGTATAGATGTATGTATTGATGTATGTAAGTAACTTTTTCGGAGTGTGTATGCATGAGCGTATGTTTATGTATGTGTGAATGTATGAGTTTGTAATTGTTTGCATACTTTTCAGCGTGTGTATGTTTGTGTGTCTAAGATTATGAAATGCGGAAGCGTCTGTGTGTGTGTGTGTGTGTGTGTGTGTGTGTGTGTGTGTGTGTGTGTGTGTGTGTGTGTGGTGTGTACGACTAGACCGTGTGTGCTTGTGCGTCTTGGTATAGGTGTGTACGCCTAGGCAATGTGTGTCTGTACGTCTTGTCTCAGTAGGTGTGTGTACCTAGACCGTGTGTGTGTGTGTGTGTGTGTGTGTGTGTGTGTGTGTGTGTGTGTCTAACTCGTGGAAGTGTGTGCGTCTAGGCCGTGGAAGTGTTTACGTCTGGACTGTGTGTATGTGTGTGTGTGTGTGTGTGTGTGTGTGTGTGTGTGTGTCTGTCTGTCTGTCTGTCTGTCTGTCTGTCTGTCTGTCTGTCTGTCCGTCTGTCTAAGTCGTGGAAATGTGTGTGCGTCTAGGCCAAGGAGGCGTGTACGTCTGGACTGTGTATGTATGTGTACGTCAGTCGTGTATGCTTGTGGAAGTGTGTGCGTGTACGTGTATGTGTACATCAAGGCGGTGTGTACGTCTGAGCTGTGTATGCGTGGTCGTCTTTACTGTGTATGTGTGTGCGTCTAGGCCCTGAAGGTGTGTACGTCTTGGCCGTGTATGTGTGTGTGTGCGTGTGGGTTATGTAGGTGTGTGCGTCGGACGGTCGTGGTGGTGTGTGCGCACGTACAGGATGTAGGTGTGTGCGTATGTGTACGTGTGAACGCGCTCCCCCGCCCATGTGTGCACACGGAGAGATAAATGAGGGGCCCGGGCGAGGGAGGGAGGGAGGGACGGACGGAGAGAGAGAGAGAGAGAGAGAGAGGGGGGGTGGAGGGGGGGTGAGAGGGAGAGGAAGAGAGATTAATAAAAAAGGAGTGAGAGAGAGACAGACAGACAGACAGACAGACAGACAGACAGACAGACAGACAGACAGACACATTAGAACATAAGAAAAGAGGATAACGTCAGTAGGCTAGTTGGCCCATGCTAGGCAGCTCCTACAAGAGTAACTAAACTACAAGAATTAGACAAGGATAGCAAAGAAGAAGGCTTTCCCCCACCCACCAAATCCTCCAGTCGAAACCGGCAGGAAAAAGTGAGAAAAAGCACCACACAGTATGGAAAAACTGGAATGGACATTTTATAGGAAGGTGCGAATGGAGAAAAGATTATCGTATTGAAACATGAAAAGGGAAAAAAAAGGGAATTAATACATATAATTGGATTTTTTTTTAAATATTCAATGCTTTTTTTATTTTGCTTATCCAGTCTGTGCTTCAAACTCTCAATGGAAGGGGCAGCAACTACATCAATAGGTAGCTTATTCCATTCGTCCGCTACTCTACTGCCAAACCAATATCTGTTTCCTAACCAAAACGGAATTTATCTAGTTTGAAACCATTACTTCTATCCTGTATGTTCACTTTCACTACCTTGCTAATGTCTCCCTTATTTATTCCCTCCATCCACTTAAACACCTCAATTAAGTCTCCCCCTACTCTTCGTCTTTCTAGTGAGTGCAAATTTAATCTTTTCAATCTGTCTTCATATGCAAGGTTCCGAACATCATGTATCATTTTTGTCATTCTCCTCTGTGTATTTCCAACGAATTTATATCCATTCTATTGTACGGACACCAGAATTGCACAGCGTAGTCTAAATGTGGCCTTACTAATGCTAGACAGACAGAGACAGACAGACAGACAGACCGGTAGAGGTGAAAAAGTGGGGAGATAAATATAAGGAAATAAGTTAAATATTAGAAATGAGAGAGAGAGAGAGAGAGAGAGAGAGAGAGAGAGAGAGAGAGAGAGAGAGACGGGAATATAAAGTTTGTTGTCTGATATATAAATGGACAGATAGACGTATCGACAGATAGATAGATAGCCAGATAGACAGATAAACAAACAGCGCAAGAAATAAACAAACAGAGCCGTGGGAGGTGAGAGAGAGCGCGAGGGGGGAGGAGGGGAGAGTGGGATGGGGAGGGAGGGGAGGGTGGGATGAAGGAGGAGGGAAGGAGGGGGGGGAGGGCGGTGATGGATGAGAAAGAAAATAAAGACAGAATAAAGAAAATGTGAAATAATAGTCGGCCGAAAGAAAACGAAAATAGTCAATAAGAGAAAGGGGAAAATTTGTGAGAAAATATTTGTTGAGAGAAAGAGAGACCGAGAGAGAGAGAGAGAGAGAGAGAGCGAGAGTCGGTGGGGATGTGTGTGTGTGTATGGGGAATGTGTATGTAATTATGTATGTATGTGATGTGTATATTTATCCTGTATATGTATGCCTCCTCACACTTGCTTCCACATACTTGCTTATTTGGCAAGTGTGAGTCTTAGGGTGAGGAGATGGCAGGGTGAAGCTGAAAATAGGGTGAGTTAGGGAGGAAGGGAGTGACGGTGAGGCAGGGTGAAGGTGAAAAAGGGGTGAGGTTGAGTCCAGGGTGAGTCAGTGTGAGGATGAGACTGGGTTAGGGTGAGAAGGAGTGAGGATGAAACTGGATTAGTATGAAATAGGGTGAGACTGTGTGAGGCAGGGTTAGGGTGAGGCAAAGTGAGGGTGAGCGTTAAGGTGAAGCAGTGAGAATGAAGCTTGGTCAGGGTGAGGCAAAGTGTGAGTATAATTGGATAAGGGTGAGGCAGAGTGAGAATGAGACTGGGTCAGGGTGAGAGATTGAAAGTGAGGCTAGGTTAGGGTGAGGCAGAGTGAGATTCAAGGATATGAGTGTGGCAGAATGATGAGGATGATAAGGGTGACATAAGAACAGGGTAAAGATGAACACAGGGAGAAAGTAAGGTTGAGAGAGAGAGAGAGAGAGAGAGAGGTAAGAAGGTAAGGATGAGGCAGGGTGAAGGTGAGGTATGGTTAGAGTGAGGTAGCGAGGGTTAGGGTGAGGCAGAGCGAGACAGGGTGAAGATGAGATGTGGCAAGGGTGAGGCAGGGAGGGTTTGGGTGAGGCAGAGAGAGACAGGGTGAAGATGAGATGTGGCAAGAGTGAGGCAGGGAGGGTTTTAGTGAGGCAGTGAGAGGAAGTTTCTTGGGTAGGGTGAGGCAGAGAGTGTTAGGGTGAGGCAGAGCGAGAGAGAGGCTGGGCTAGGGTAAGGCAGGCTTTGGGGGAGGCAGGAATAGGCCGAGACATGACGAAGGTTGGCTTTTGTGAGGGGGAGGCAGGGGGAGGGCCAGATGAGTTAAGAGAGGGGAGGAGAAGGGGAGGGGGAGGGGAGGAGACAGGGAAAGAAGAGCTAGGGGGAGGGGACGGGAAGAAGGAGGAAGAAGTTGGGGAGGGGGAGGGGGAGGAAAAGGTAGAGAGAGAGAGGGAGGAAGAGGAAAAGATAGAAAGAAGGAAAGTGTGAAGATGCGAAAGGGAAATGAGGATAAAACTGGGAGAGCAGGGAGTGAGGATAGGCTGGGAAAGGGTGCAGGAGAGGGTGCGACGGAAGGTGAGGATATGATGAAAGAGGATGAGGGAAGGAGTAGGAGAGGATGAGGTGAGGCAAAAGATGAGGATGGGAGAGGATAAGGAAAATGTAAAGGCAATAGTGAGGATAGAAAGGGGAAAGAATGAGGCAGGATGTGAGGGAGGGGAGCGAGGATGGAGGAGAGAGGGCCAGGGAGAGGATGGAGCTGAGGGAGTATGAGGTGGAAAGAAAGTATGAGAGAGAGAGAGAGAGAGAGAGAGAGAGAGAGAGAGAGAGAGAGAAAGGAGGGGGAACCAAAATGAAACAGGACGAGAAATGGTGGAAAATGAAAAACTCAAACGAAAAGATGGAGAAAAGAAAGAATTAAAGGATAGAAGAACTTTTGAAAAATAACAATAAAAACGTATAAGAAAAAATGGCAAGGTACGAAAAAATTAAAAGAATGAGGAAGAATAAAAACTTGAAGGAAAAAGGAAAGAAAAGTCGTGAGAGAGAATAAGGAATGTTAAAGTTTGGAAAAGAGAGACTGAAATGCCAGGCTGAGAAGACATTAGGCTGAGGAGATAAGCAGCAGAGAAATGGAGAGATATCACACTGGGAGATAAGAAGCAGAGAAATGGAGAGATAACACACTTTGAGGAGATAAGAAGCAGAGAAGTGGAGAGAGATCACATTTTAAGCAGATATAAACAGAGAAAGGAGAGAGATCACACTTTAAGGAAACAAGACACAGAGAAATGGAAAGATATCACACAAGAAAGGAGAACTGAGAACACGAGAGGCTAGAAAACTGCAAGAAAACCGCCAGAGAAATAGTAAATAGAATACCTGTTGAAAGAGCCGGGGTTCGAATCCTGGTGCCATACGAATAACTAGACTCCATCCTTCCTACGTGGGTTTCTGGGTAAATTAAATACCTGTAGAGTAACACGTGGGAGAGGTAACTATGGTAACGTAGATGATACAGTGGATGCATAACCCGTCACAGGCTCAAAGGCCATTTTCACAGAGATGAGCATCGTATCTAAACACCTCGTGCCGTTTGTCCCATTATCTCACTTAAAGAGAGCCTGACCAAGCAAAGGTTGGGAGGAGAAATGGAGAGAAAAGAGCCAAAAAAATAAAGATAGAACGAAAATAAGAACAAAAGGTAAAAGAAGGCCAGAAAAATATTAACTAAATCTTTATAGAGGGCAACATCAGGTTCAGTAATCGTCAGGCGACATTACTCTCGCCGCGACAAATATCGTAGTGCCGTGCGGGACGTGCTGATGAGGGAGACGATTTTTTTATACCTCCGAGCATCACTAATACGTGCTTGATGGGGTGAGAGAGAGAGAGAGAGAGAGAGAGAGAGAGAGAGAGAGAGAGAGAGAATTAAAGAAAGGAGCGAGAGAAAGAATATCACAGTGTTTCGAGAGAGACGTGACAAGGCATAAAATATAGCAGAAACATGGCCACCCCTTTGTAAGCGTTAGAAATGCAAATGAGAGAGAGAGAGAGAGAGAGAGAGAGAGAGAGAGAGAGAGAGAGAGAGAGAGAGAGAGAGAGAGAGAGAGAGAGAGAAGAGAAAAGAAAAGAGAAGAGAAGGAGTATTTTGAAGAGAAAGGTAGGTATAGGAAAATGATCAAGGAAGGAAAGGAGAAAAAAGACGGGGAGGAGTAAAGGAAATAGAGAGAGAAAGAAAAACAGGAATATAAAGAAATATGAGAAGGGAGGATGAAGGGAGGGAGGGAGGAAAGAAAGGGAAGGGGAGGAACAAAGGGAGGAGTGGCCAGGGACGGAGGGAAGGGTCTTGCCAGATGGAATTGGAGGGATTTGTGAGGGAGGGAGAGAATGGAGGGAAGAGAAAAAGAAGGAAGGAAGTAGGAGAGATGGAGGAAGGGAGAAGGAGGAAGAGGGGATTGGGAGGAAGGAAGGGGTGATGGAGGAGGAAGAGAATAGAAGAAGGAGGGAGAGGTGAAGGGAGGTAAGAGGAGAGAGGGAGGAAGGGGGAGAATGACAGGGAGGTTTAAGAGGAAGATGGGGGAGGTGAAAGAAGGGAGAGAAATGAAGAACATGGAAGGAAGGGAGAAAGATGGAAAGATAGAGGGAAGGAGGGAGGGAGATAAGAGCATAGGAGAGAGAGCGAGATGGAGAGAGATTGGGGGAGGGAAAAGTGAGACGAAGGAGTAAGAGAAGAAAAATTTGGAGGAAGTTAGGAGGGAGGGAGAGAGGAATGACGGAGGGAGATAGAAGGAAGGGAAGGAGAGATGGAGCGAGTTAGGAGGAAAGGAAAGAGGGAGAGATAATGTAAGAAAGGGAGGAGGGAAAGGGAAGGATTAATAGGGGGAAACTTGGAGATGGCAGAAGAGATGGAGAGAGATAGCCTAAAGGGAAGGAGAGGAGGGAGGGAGGGAGGGAGGAAGGGAGGGAGGGAAAGAATGAAGGAAGAAGGTAAAGAGGAACTGAAGGAGAGATGGAGGGAGAATGGAGAAATAGATGGAAGGGGGAGATGGCTGGATGCAGACGAAAGGGAAGGGGAAGGAGAAGGAAGAGATAGAAGGGGATTGGAGGAAAGAAAGGAAAGATGAAGACAGGAGGAAGTGTAGAAGAAAATGAAGTAAGGAGAGAGGAAAGAAGGCATGATGAATAGAAGCAGGGAGGTAAAGGAAGGAAGGGAATGTGGAGGAAGAAAAGTAAGACGTGGAGAGATGGGTGGATAAAAGCAGAGAGAGAGAGAGAGAGAGAGAGAGAGAGAAGGGGAGGGAGGGAGGAGCTCTAAGGAAATAAGTGAGAAAAGAGAAAAGAACGCGAGTGAAGATGAATGGGAGGAGGAAGGAAGTGAACGAAGAAATGAAAGTCTTGATTTGGTGCGACTGGCGGGAGAGAGGGAGAGAGAGAGAGAAAGAGAGAGAGAGAGAGAGAGACTGCCTGTGTGTGTGTGTGTGTGTGTGTGTGTGTGTGTGTGTGTGTGTGTGATCAGTAATAAGGGTGATATGGACACTTCCACCTGATAACAACCCATTGCATCACCCTACCCTCACCCCAGCCCACAGCATCACCCCAGCACCCAGCATCACCCCAGCACCCAGCATCATCCCAGCACCCAACATCACCTCAGCCCCCAGCATCACTCTAGTCCCCAGCATCACCCCACCTCAACATCACCCCAGCACCCAGCATCATCCCAGCACCCAACATCACCTCAGCATCACTCTAGTCCCCAGCATCACCCCACCTCAGCGTCACCCCAGCATCCAGCATCACCCAGCATCTTCTTAGCACCCAGCATCACCCTAGCACCCAGAAAGAAACGAAAATGAAATGTTAAAAAGGTGACTGGTGTTAAAAATGAGATTTTAAAAATGTTGACGACCTCGCCAGGATTCGAACCTGGAATCTTCTGATCCGTAGTCAGACGCGTTATCCGTTGCGCCACGAGGCCTGGGAAGGAGTGGGAATATTGGCCATTTTACCAACCCCTTCACTACGAGGGATCCCTGGCTGAGTGGAGTACTGTATTTACGTGATATTGAAAGCCACCAAACAGAGAAACAGAGGTCAGTAAATTAACAGAAGCCATTGAGAGACATTTCACTCAGTCCATCATGCCAACAATCATTCCTCAATCCAGTCCTTAAGTTAGATCATCAGATGGAAGGGAAATATTGATATGGAATAGAAACTGGCACACACACACACACACACACACACACACACACACACACACTACAAGAGGAAAAACAGAGGATGGAAAATAGCCCTGAGGTGCAAACACTCCGACAGACCACTCCCCTTCTCATTCATGCCAACAATTATGCCAACAATCATTCCTCGTGCCCAGTCACCTGCAGACCCAATCCCTCAGCACCCCAGTCCCTGCCTCCACGGTCCGCTGGCTACGAGAGGACCCCAGCTAATCAACAATTGCAGAAAATCATTGCAACAGAAAGTGAAGACGCGCGGAGTGTTTGCCACGCCAACACTGACGGGCTTGCAAACAACGGCAAAGGCTAATGAGATTCACCAGTTTTACCTGAGAGAGAGAGAGAGAGAGAGAGAGAGAGGGAGAAAGAGAGAAAGGGAGGGAGAGAGAGAATCGTGCTTGCGCCTGAGAAAGAGTGGATGTCAATGTTTGTATATCATTGTGTGTGTTTACCCCCGTAGATTATGACTGTAATAGACATACGTACATACAGGCAGACATACACATAAAGACAAACAGACATATGTGTGTATGTATGTACTGTATCTGTATGTATGTATGTATGTATGTATGCACTGTGCCTGTATGTATGTATGTATGTGTGTATGTATGTATGTATGTATGTATGTATGTATCCTTCTCTATGTTTTCTCCCTAATACATGTACTGTATGTATGTAGTCTGCATGTGTGTGTGTGTGTGTGTGTGTGTGTGTGTTGTACTGAATATTAAAATCTTCACCTTTTTTCCAGGTAAGTGTGGAGACGGGCCGTGAATTTTCAGGTGTTTGGATGAAGTAAGTAATATTCCTGTAATTTTCTCACCATATTATGCAAGTATTGTCATTCTCCCTTTGCACTGTGTTAGGGAATAATTAACAGTCCTATTGGATTATATTTCCTGTATAAATTATCGTGTTTTCGTTTCTGTTGCACTTTTTCGAGACCTCTGCTACATGGCGTCGTTTTTTTTTTTTTTTTTTTTTTTACTATGAAAAGACTAATATTTTTTTTAATAAGCGTAGCAGAGATATTTCGACCTTGTGGGATTAGAGATAGCCTTTATTAATCCACTTCTGTGTGTGTGTGTGTGTGTGTGTGTGTGTGTGAGAGAGAGAGAGAGAGAGAGCAACAACAACCAATCTCTTCTTACTTTTATTGTCGAGGATCAGGTGACTAGGTGAAGCCTCCTCTTACCCCCCTTCTTCCTCCCCCACCCCTGCTTCTCCCCTACCCCTTCCCCTGCCTCATCCCCCTCCCCCGCCCCACCTCCTCTTCCTGGGAGGCTCGGTTCCCTACGTTAAATTCACAAACAGACTTACGATCAAATTCTCTTCGTAACTAAGACATTATTTTAGCTTTCCTGTCGTAAGATTTATGTTCTGCAGGAAGTACAAGGGAGGTAGGAAGATTCGGTGCTGTCCATTCATTGTCCTGTGGTATATGATAAAAAATCTTTTGGAAATATCGTAGCCACTTTTATTGATTTATTATTATTATTATTATTATTATTATTATTATTATTATTATTATTACGACGACCACCACCACCACTGATATTACTGTTGCTGCTGCTACTACTACTACTACTACTACTACTACCGTAAGAAAGAACGAGGGATGAGAGAAGATCTTGTACTCATGTTCCCTTACCCTGAAGCTCAAAAAGGCAAAATTACCATCAGTTTCCCTTCTAAGTAAGTTTTATTTAATGCAGGATGAAGGAGGGACGTGGGAAGATGTGTACTGTCCCATCCTCGTCTGTCCTGGGAAAAATAATCCCTGTAAATCCTGTCCATGTTGTGCTTGCGTGGCCTTGAATTTACATTTATTTACAAGCCGTCTCAGTTTCCTCGTTTACAGCTGTTTTCGTGGTTGAGACATTTATAGCTACGTAAATATAGACAGTTTAAATGCCGATATATATGCTGTTTGTTCCGTATATTGACAGTTTTAAAGCGGTATATATTGGTCTTGTTATAGTGTCTTGTAAATATTGGAAGGTTTATAGAGGCGTATTTGTTTAGGGGTTTTATTGCTGTTCGTATATTCACTATTTCTTGCTGCTTTTGTTGAGTTTGCTTGCTTTTTTCACCTGCAGGTAGGTACTGTAATTGGTCTGTCTGTTTCTCTGTCTGTCTGTCTTTATGTATGTATGTATGTGTGTGTGTGTGTGTGTGTGTGTGTGTGTGTGTTTGTCTCTCTCTTCTGGATCTTTACCTTTGGAGAAGTTTTTTTTTTCTAGATTTTTTTTGTAGAAAGGTAACTATTAACATGTGTGTGTGTGTGTGTGTGTGTGTGTGTGTGTGTGTGTGTGTGTGTGTGTGTGTGTGTGTTTTTGTCTCTCTCTTCTGGATCTTTACCTTTGGAGAAGTTTTTTTTTTCTAGATTTTTTTTTTTGTAGAAAGGTATCTATTAACATTATGTACTAGTAGTTAAATTTAATAAGAAAATCATAGGTCAAAAGTCAAGGTCACGAGTCATAACAGGTCTGTCCCAAACAGACTCTTGCCCTCACATCTCGGGGGCATTCTAGTTTTATTTATTTATTTATTTATTTATTTATCCGACACGGCATAGATTAGACAGTTCGTTCTCTGAGGCCTGACCACCATCCCTCTCAGCCAACGATACAACTCTGTCAGTACTGGAATATTATACCAGGGCCGTCTCATTCAGGGCTGGTATGAGCTGGTATTAAGAGGGGATGGTTTAGGACAGGTCGGTGGGGCACATTGAATTCCAGTGCAGACAATGAAACAAATCATCAAACTGTCCCCTGCCCCAATCGCCATCCATTTTGCGATTTAACCCCATCACTACAAGGTCCTGTTTTATTTCCGTTCTTGGGCCGTATTCTCGTCCCTTAAGGAGACTCCCTAACGCATCTTCTTTGGCGGTTTGTTTTTGTACACTCTTATTTATGAAGAGTATGGTGATATTAGATTAAATGACACAGAAGAGGATAGAAATATGTAATACGATAAATCGCTAAGGGAGAGGTGTTTGGGAGCTTCCTTTACCGACGAGAATACGGGCCTTGGGGCTGGAGAGGGGCGCCTTGGTGTGTGTGTGTGTGTGTGTGTGTGTGTGTGTGTGTGTGTGTGTGTGTGTGTGTGTTTTGACAATACCTCTCACCTCATTTTCTTCTAAACTTTGAACTCCTTATGGCTTTTGATCGTGAATGAGTCGCGTCTGGTTGCCGATTGCTCTAGAAAGTTATCAATAAATTCTGAGACAGTTTCAAGACGCTGGAGGATTCGATCAAGTACCCCCTCAAACTCCAAGCCGCTTTCCTCGTTACCCAAGACCTTTTCCATCAATCTTGTCTTTCCCGGTGCAGTCTTTTGCGGATCCGTCCCTCCCTCCGCCACCCGCCGTTCCATTTCTTTTCCCCCGCCGCTGCTAAAACCAAGAAAAATGGTTGGAAATGTGAGGAAAGTTGTTATATTGCCCAGGGTGTTGGATGGGTTTTTATGAGGGCAGTAATGGCGGGCGTCCGTGGAATTTTAAAGGTACTCTGAGCCCCCACCCTCCCCTGCCCTCTGACACCACCCCTGTCTGACAGCACCACCCCGTCTGACACCATGCGCCCCGTGTGACACCCTCGCCCCGTGTGACACCCTCGCCCCGTGTGACACCTTTGCCCCGTGTGACACCCTTGCCCCGTCTGAAACCCTTGCCCCGTCTGACACCCTTGCCCCGTCTGACACAACATGACACAACACCCACCCGTCCGACACCACAGTGGGACGAGAAGGATATGCAGATTCCCAAGGACGAAGGGTCTCTCTCTCTCTCTCTCTCTCTCTCTCTCTCTCTCGGGTTTGTTGCAGTTTTTTGGGTATATTTCGGCTCAATTCATTTCCTAATTTTTTTTTTTATAATTCATCGTCCTTGTCGTCCGTTTTGCTTCGTCGTTTCACCCAACTCTTCGTCCACGTTATTTTTTCTTTTCTTTATTTTTCTTTATTCATCTTACCTGCCTCTTATTTTTATTTCGTTTTTATTTTGTCGTTATTCTTCTGTGTTTTCTATTTTCATTTTGTTTTTTTTCTCTCGTTCACCTGTCCATTTGTCCATTTATATTTTGTCCATTTGTTGCTGTCGTCCTTCGCCGTTTTCTGTTCATCGTTCTTCTCTTTTTTCTTCGTGTTATTCGTTTATTGTTCTTCTTTTCAGTTTCATTTCGTTATTTTTTTGTTCTATTCATCCATGCCATAAATATTAGTTTTTATTATTATTGTTATTATTATTATTATTATTATTATTATTATTATTCTTTGCCATCGTTTTTCTGTATCATTGGTCATTCATCAAGGTGTGTGTGTGTGTGTGTGTGTGTGTGTGTGTGTGTGTGTGTCTCCATACATACATCTTAACATAGACATATACGTATACATAAATATACATACACACGTGTCAATAGATAGATGGACGGATGAATCAATGAATGACTGAATAGATAAATAGACAGTTAGATAGATAGAAATATTTGCATTGGGAGAGGATGATTATAAATACGAGTAGATACAGATAGATAGAGAGAAATATGTGTATTGTGAGAGGCTAAGAGCAGTCCAGTTCCTCTCTGCCTACACCTTGTCTCGTGTTTCATCTGTTTTCTTGTCATGGTACACCTACACCCTTCACCTTGTGCCCTACCCCTGCCCTCTTGAACCTGCCCTACCCACACCCACCACGCCCTACCCTGCACACACACACACACACACACACACACACACACACACACACACACACACACACACACACACACACACACACACACACACACACACACACACACACACACACACACACACACACCTATGGAAAGTCTTTAATCCCAGCCTTACCCACACCATACCCTACCCACATTCACTCTCCCATGCGCTACCCCACACACTGTAGATTATTTCAGTCCCCACCTAACCCACGCTCTGATCTACCCACAACTACCCTTCCTGACCCCTGTAAAAAATCTCCTATCCTTTACCCACACCATATCATACCCACAACAACCACACACTGTCCAACCCACACGCTGTCCTATGTGAGCCTTTCCCTTCCCACACCCTACCTATACCACACATATTCCCCTATGCAAGTCTTTCACTCCCTGCCGTTCCCACACCAAGCTCTCTCACACCCTCCACACTCTGCTTTACCCACACTCTGTCTACACCATACTCACCCACACCTTGCCCTAGCCATACCCTACCCTACCCTGTTATCCCCACGTGATGGCCTATGCAAAAACCTTCACTACCATGCCTACCCACACCACACTCCTGCCCTGCCCTACCCACGCATTACCTTTGCAAATTTTTTAATCCCTACCCTACCCTACCCTACCCAGCCTGCCCACACTACCTACGCCCTTCCCTGCCCTGCCCAGCCCTATCTTACCCACAGTGCCCTATATAGCATCTTCATTCCCTACCTTACCTAACACACCTCCCCCTACCGTATTTAAAATCTCCTTCACCTAACATACCCACACTCTTCACACCCCACACACTCTAACTTTCCGACGTCCACACACATTCATCGCACCTTACACACTTTAATATTCCCAAGATTTACCCTACCTTAACCCTACCTAACCCACACCCTGTATACTTTCAGCAACCCTTCCTCTACCGTGCCTACACCTTACCCCACCTGCACCCTTCCTACTTTGGCCTACTTACACCCAGCCTTACCAACACCCTGCCCACACCCTCATCTGCCCACACCCTGCCGTTCCCACACCCTGCTGGTACTCTCACTCTCCACCTGTCTGTCTTTGTGCCACCCTTCCCCCTCCCCTCCCCTCCCCCCCTGGTCAAAGGGCTTCACCTTCACCTAGTTGGCTTCACCCCCTCCCTTCCCCTTCCCTTCTTCCCTGTTCCCCCTCCCCCTGTCTTCCTCCTCACCCCACCACCTCTCTCCCTTCTTTCCCTCCCTTCCCTCCCTCTTGCCACCCTTCCTTTCTTTCCTTTCTCCTCCCTCCCTTCCCTCACCTTCCTCTCTTCCACCTTCTCTCTTTTATTAATTCTCCTTCCTCTCTTGTGCCTCCTCTCTTCTGTTTCCTCTTTCTTCTGCCTCTTCTTCCCTCTTGCTCCTCTTTTTCTCCTTGTTCCTTTCCATTTACACTTTCCTCTTCAGTTGCTTCTCTCTCCTTCCTCCTCTTTCTTCTCCTGTCTCTCTTCTTTCCTCATTGTCTTCATTCACCTTTCAGTTTCGTTTTCCTCTTTTCCATCATCTCTTCTTCCTTCATTCTCTTCTCTCTCTCTCTCTCTCTCTCTCTCTCTCTCTCTCTCTCTCTCTCTCTCTCTCTCTCTCTCTCTCTCTCCTGTCCTATTCTCCCACCTTCTGTTTTTTTAATCTCTTCCCTCCCTCCATCTCCCTTTTCCCTCCCTCTCTCCTTCCGTTTACCTCCCTCCTTTTCTCCCCTCCTTCCCTCCATTTTTCCCACCTGTGGCGCTCCAGCCTTGTTTGCTCCCTCCTCCTGACTCAGTCCTTCCCTCCCCTCCCCTAGCTCTCTCCCTTCCTCCCTCCTCTTCCCTCCCTCCCCCCTCTCCCCTTCATCCTCCCGCCTTGTCTTCCTTTGCTTTTTCTCTTCTCTCCCTCTCAGCTTTCCCTGTCCCTGCCTCCCTTCCTCTCTCTCTCTCTCTCTCTCTCTCTCTCTCTCTCTATATATATATATATATATATATATATATATATATATATGTATACTGTATATTACTTCTCTCCCTTCTTCTCCCCTCCACAGTTTTTCCCTCTTCCCTCCTTCTTCCTTTGCTTGTTTCCCTCTCTTTCCTTCCTTCCCTCCTCTTTCCCTTTCCCCATCGCTCCCCCTCTCAATTTTTTCCTTCCTTCCCTCCAAACTTCCCCCCCTCCTATTGTGTGTCCCTCCACCTGCCTACAGTCATTTCTTCACTATTTCCTCTCTCTCTCTCTCTCTCTCTCTCTCTCTCTCTCTCTCTCTCTCTCTCTCTCTCTCTCTCTCTCTCTCTCTTTCTCTCTCTCTCTCGTCCCTCCGTCCTTCCTTCCCTCCCATCTTTTCTCTCACACTCTCCCCTCTTGTCCCTTCCTCCCTCCCACCCTCCCTCCCTTTCTCCCTTTTGTTGTCCCTTCCACCTGCTTGATTTTCCTTCCCTTTCTGCCTCCTCTCTCTCTCTCTCTCTCTCTCTCTCTCTCTCTCTCTCTCTCTCTCTCTCTCTCTCTCTCTCTCTCTCTCTCTCTCTCTCTCTCTCTCTCTCTCTCTCTCTCTCTCAACTAAGCAGAGATAACCAAAAGACGAGATATTTAATCAAGGTAATTAAAACTTTCCAAAACCATGATAGTATGACAGCAAAAATAAATCATTTGATAAATAGATAAATAAAATAATAAAATAAATATCATCACGGTATCTTAGTCGAAATTACACAGGAAATAATGGCCATAAAATTGTTATAAAATGTTCCTAGCCACACAGACCTAAGTATTTATTCTTTACTAGATTTATTAACACGTGGACTTTATTACCATCCAGCGTGGTAAAGTGTGGTACACTCTTAGCCTTTGAAATATCGCTGGGATTCTGTGTTTGCACTGTAATCTTCCACTAAATCCAGTCACACAGTAATATTACGTTTTGAAGCATTGTATTATTAGTATTACAAAAATCATGGTGGTCACAAACTCCAAAATAATAATAATAATAATAATATCTGATGTTGACTTTCTTACTGTCCCCTAGATTACTTTTAAGATACTGTGGAAATGAAATCTTTATCTTATGTAATTTCCTTAACAGCTTTTCTTTCATCTTTAGTTAGTCTTTCTCACTTTTTCCTGCCGATACCGATTTGAGGGATTGGTTGGTTGAGACTCCCTACGTTGCTATCCTTTTCTTTGTCTCATAAAATAGATATCGCAGTTATTTCCTACCATATAAAAATACTCTGAAAAGGGCCACTAGGTGTGTTGCTGCTGAATATCCTTTGTACTCCTTTGTATTCCACTGTACTCTTTTCTCACTCTTTTTACTTTGTCCTCTCTTTATCTCCTCTCTCTATATTTGTTTCCCTCCTCTCTCCATTTCTGTTTCCCTTCTCTCTGTTCTCTTTCTCTCTTCTCTCCTTTATCTGTTTCCCTCTTCTTTCTTTCTCTCTTTCCTCCTTACTCCTTCCCCGTTCTTTTCTCCTTCTTCTTCTCTTTTCCTACTTCCCTCCCCCCCTCCCTCCCTCCCTTCCTCTCTTTCACCCTTCACGTCTGTTTAATCCTCCCTCTGACGTAATTCCCTTCCTCCCTCCCTCTTCTCTTCTCTCCCTCCCTCCCTACCTCCCTCGCACTTCTGTCCTTCCCTCATCACTCCTCCCCCCCTTCTCTCCCTTCACCTGTCAGTTTCTCTCTCTCTCTCTCTCTCTCTCTCTCTCTCTCTCTCTCTCTCTCTCTCTCTCTCTCTCTCTCTCTCTCTCTCTCTCTCTCTCTCTCTCTCCATTTTTTTTCCGCTTCCCTTGTCCATCACTCGTCCGTCACTCTGCTTCATGTCTCCCTCCCCTCCCTCCTCCTCCCTCCCCTCCCTCCTCCTCCCTCCTGCCTCTCCTCCTCCTCCCTCCTGCCTCTCCTCCCCCTCCCTTCCTCCCCTTCCTTCCCTCTTCCTTTTCCTTCCTCCATCTCTCCATGTATTCTCTCTTCCTTGCCCATCTTTCCTTGTTTTCCTTCCTTTCGCTATCCTCTTTTCTTGCCTTGCTTACCTTCTCCCCTGTTTCCTTTGACTCCTCTCCCCATTCCTCCCCTCGCCCCTTACCTTTCCTCTCCCCTCTCTCCCCTACCTAATCTGTCCCTCATCCCCTGCTTCCCCTCTTCTCGCTACCTTCCTCTCCCCTCTGCCACCCCTTCCCTCCCCAAGCTTCCTTCCCCTTCCACCCTCTGTTTGCTCTCTCACACTCTTCCCTCTTCTCTTCCTCCTCCCTTCGCCTTCCCTTCCTTTCCCCTCACTTTCCATTTTCACTCTCCCTTTTCATCCTCCTTTTCACCCTTTTGTCTCCCTTCTCTCACCCCCACCCTGCTTGTCAACACCCACCACACCCTGTGCCATATCCACATCTTTCACACCCTACCATTCCCACACCCTACCATTCCTACACCCTACCATTCCTACACCCTACCATTCCCACACCCTACCATTCCCACACTGCCATTCCCACACTCTGCCATTCCCACACCCTGCCATTCTCACACCCTACCATTCCCACACCCTACCATTCCCACACCCTACCATTCCCACCCCTTCCCTACCGATATCTCTCAGATCCTGCCTTATCCACACCTTGCCCTGTCAACACCCTACTCTGCCTGCCCATACCCTGCCTACACCCTACCCTGCCCACACCCTGCAACTGGATTACTGTTCTCACCCTCCTCGCCCTGCCAGATTTTGGACCCCTCTTCACCCTTGCTCCCTCACCCTTACCCCCCCCCCTCATCTTTAAATCCCTCACCCTACTTCCCCTCAGTCCTTTTCTCACTCCTTTCCCCTTCCTCCTGTTTACCCTCGGCTTCCTTCCCCCCCCCCCTCTCTCTCTCTCTCTCTCTCTCTAGCTTTCATTCTTCCTTATTTAAACTTTCCATTTTCTCTCTGCCTTTCCTCTCGTCTCCATTTCCACCTCCCTTCCCTCCCCTCCCTTTCCCCCTTCCCCCTGCCTCCCTCACCTCATCTTCCATTTCCCCCTCCTCTCTCTCCCCTCACCCTGCTCTATCTCTTCCCTGTCACTTCCCTCCTCTCATCTTCATTTCCAACTTCCTCTTCTCTTCTTTCACACTTCCTCTCCCACTCTTTCCTCTCTCCTCCTTCTCTTCCTCTCACATCCCACCTCCTCCCCTTCATTTTCCCCTTACCTTTCAATCACCTCTTGATTATCCATTTCTTCCTGTCCTCTCCACTTGTCTCTTTTCAGTTATCTCCCCTCTCCCCCACCCCTCCTCTACCAACCACTCCCCTCTCCCTTCGTACATCCCATCCTCCCCCTATCGCTTCCTCTCCTCCCTTCCCCTTGTTCTCTACTTCTCTCCCTTCCCCTCACCCGTCTCTCTTTCCACCTTCCTTCCCTCCCCCTCTCAACCTTACTCTCCTTTGCGTCTCTCCTTTCCTTCACCTCTCCCATCATCTCTCTCCTCCCCCCCTCCCCCCGACATTCCTTCCTCTTCACCCCTCTCAACCCTCCTGTTCCAGCCTCTCCCCTTTTCTCTCCCTCCTCTGCTACCTTCTTCATTCTCCTCCCACTTCCCTTCCTCCCCCCTCTCCCCTCTACATCCCTTCCCCTCTCACCCCCTTCACCTCTTATTCTTTCTCATTCTTTCCCCTCGTTTCTCCACCATCCTCCCCTCCCCTTCGCTCCCTTCCCCTCCACAACTCTTCCCTTCATCCCCATCACCCCATTACTTCTCCTTTTTTCCCCCTTCTCTCACCATGTCCCCCACCATCACCCCTTTCCCCACTACCCCCACCTCCCCTCTGTCCCCTCCTTTCCCCTCTCCCTCACCTGCGTCTCCCGGCAACACCTCGACACTGCGTCATTGTTAAATCATATAGCATTTTTCCATTTGCAGGGTAATGAAGAGTGAAATTTCCGTGCTCGATCAAGTAATTACGGGAGGAAAATGCGTTTGTGTGCGGCCTCCCATGGAAAATCGGACACTTCTCTTTTTCCAGGACAGGCTAGGTTACGTTAGGTGAGATGAGGTTAGAATTAGATTGCAGTAGGATCAGAGTTATGTTAGATTAGGTCCAGATAGAGGTTAAAAAAAAACGTGACCCCGATCATCCTAGAAAAAATAAAACTAAGATTACCTTTTAGATATAAGCGACCTGGGTTATTGAAGAACACCTGTGGAGTTAAAATTTTACCTCTCTTAATTACCTTTTTTTTTTTTACAGTACGTTTGTAATTTCATGCCTGTTAATATGTACACAGTTTAGTAATTACAGGGCTTTGTACTTCCATCTAATTATTTTGTACATTAAACATAAATTACACTTTTTCTCTACACAGTACATTGGTAATATTATGCATTATTTTTTTTTCGTACCCTTTTATAGGCTTTAATAATCACACAGCTCTGTTTATTATTTTATTAACGTTATCTAATTATGCAGCTCTTTATTTTTGCCCAATGGTCTCTCTCCCTTTTGCACATTGAATATTAAATCTCTGTAGGTTAGGTGATATTAATTCCTTTACTGGGTTTGTCTTTATTTCGTACTGCTTCCTCTGCCAATATGACTCTGTTTATTTATTTATTTGTTTAGTTAGTTAGTTAGTTAGGGCTGACCCGTCGTAGTAAAGGAGTTAATTAAGAAAATAAAACATCCTGCAATATTATCTTTTTTTTAATTTTCTTTATTTATCTGTCTACCTATCTGTCTTTCTGTCTGTCTGTCTGTCTGTCTGTCTGTTCCTATCTATTTATCTGTCCATCTATATGTCTGTCTGTCAGTCTGTATGTCTATCTATCCATCTGTCTATCTATCTGTCTATCTGTCTACCTATCTATCTATCTATCCATCTGTCTATTTGTTTATCACGGGGTCAGTCCATTCATTGGCGCTAGAGATTTTCTTGACACGCCTTCATGTGGTGGCACCGATATGACTCGGTATTGGAGCTGCCCAGGTATACAAACATCCCTCAGTCCCCTCCCTGTCCCCCAAAAGGAGGATGGTGGACAATGGGATTAGGACAAGTTCAGCCTGCAGACCACTAAGTTCACGTTAAGATGTGCCGGAGATTGCAACTACTACTAATACTACTACTACTACTACTACTACTACTACTGCTACTGCTACTACTACTACTAACTCATTTATTCCGGTGAGGTATTTTAATGACTTGCTCCTGCTACCTCCAAACGATTATATTGAGAGAGAGAGAGAGAGAGAGAGAGAGAGAGAGAGAGAGAGAGAGAGAGAGAGAGAGAGAGAGAGAGAGAAGGAAGAGAAAAAGAACAACAACAAAAAAAACGAAGAAAAGAAAAAAGCCTCATGAAGGAAAAAATACCATGAAAAATCTCGTCAATAAAAGGAGCGAAAAATACAGATAAGGAAACGGTATAGGTTTGCTTCGCTGTGTTCACTTAAATCCTTCTATCTATCTGTCTATTGCCAGACGCCTTAATCCCTTATACTGGGTGGCCACAAACAAATCGCCTCCACGTCACCATGTCCCCCGCCATTTCACTGCCCTGCTCCCAGTTCATACCCCCCTCTCTCATATACCTCTCCACTCCATCCCTCCATCTCATCCTTGGCCTTCCCCTCCCTCTCTCCCCCTTCACCTCACTCACATACACTCTCCTTGTCAGTCTCTCACTCTCCATCATCTCCACATGGCCAAATCCTTCTATCTCATGAAACTTCCCTTGTCTTGAACCCCTTACAAACAACCCCAATTCAACATCTGCAGTGGAATGAGCTCTGATTATATTATTGCTAACGACAGATTTATTTCAGGTAAGGATGGGTGTTACCTTAATCGACAGGTGAACCCCGCTAATTAATCACCAATACATCCAGTCTAGAATTTTATGCAAAGTGTTTAGTGTTATATTTAGATGCGCTCAGTTGTGATGTTATTGATCGTTTAAGTTGCTAAGTTGGTGATTGAGTGTGGTGATTGTGGTTGGTGATTTTCCTCTACCGTGAATATTGTCTGTGAGTGAGAGAGGATGTAGGAGAGTGAGAGAGTGAAAAAGTGTGAGGGAGAGAGGCTGTTGATGGGTGAGTGAGTGAGAGAGACTCTAAGTGAAGGAGTAAGGGAGTAAACGTGAGTAAGTAGAGCTGAATGATTGAGAGATGAATGAGCAGTAAGAATGCAGGTGACTAATTGGGAGAGGCTGCAGGTGAGTGAGTGGGGGAGAGAGGCTGCAGGTGAGTGAGTGAGTGAGTGGGGGAGAGAGGCTGCAGGTGAGTGAGTGAGTGAGTGAGGGGGAGAGGCTGCAGGTGAGCGAGTGAGGGAGTGAGTTGAATGGGGGAGAGAGGCTGCAGGTGAGTGAGTGAGGGAGTGAGTTGGGGATAGAGGCTGCAGGTGAGTGAGTGAGGGAGTGAGTGAGTGGGGGAGAGAGGCTGCAGGTGAGTGAGTGAGGGAGGGAAGGTTGAGGGGAAGCCATCATTGCACCGGAAGCAGGTGTGTGTGTCTGTGTGCGAGGGTGGGATATTGACGACTGCACACCTGTCTACCCTACACCTGCCCTGCGTCTGTCCTGCACATGTCCTACACCTTCCCTACACCTGCCATGCATCTATCCCACACCTGCTATCCTACACCTGTCCTACATCTATCCTACACATCCCCTGTACGTTCCCTACAGCTGCCCACACCTGAACTACACCTGTCCTCCACCCGCACTGCCTCTCATTACCTCTGACATATTATAATTATTATTATTATTGTTATTATTATTATTATTAGTAGTAGTAGTAGTAGTAGTAGTATTGTTCTTATTATTATTATTTCTTCACACTTTAACCATAGTACTTTCCCATAACTTTAAGTCTTTATCTGTACCTCTTCTTTTGCTTTCTGTATCCCTGATCGACCTTCCCTCTTGATCGACATTGATTTAAGACAGTTTTCTTTGTAACCCACTGCTTTCTTTGCCTTTCTTTTTCTTTGTTTTCTTTTTTTTTCTTTTTTTTGTACTTCCTTGCCCTGTTGTCACACACACTTAGACCACACCTACTCCTTCCCTGACTGCGCTCTCTCTCTCTCTCTCTCTCTCTCTCTCTCTCTCTCTCTCTCTCTCTCTCTCTCTCTCTCTCTCTCTCTCTCTCTCTCTCTCTCTCTCTCTCTCTCTCTCAATCGTTGCCCAACACTTACCCCACAGCTACTTTACACTCACCCCACACTTGCCTCACTCGCACCCCACATCTGCCTCACACTCGCCCCATACCTGCCTCACACATGTCCCACACCTGCGTCACACTCTCCCTTCATCTGCCTCACACTCACCCCACACCTACATTACATTAACCCACACCTGCCTCATACTCACTCCACACCTGCCTCACACTCTCCCTTCATCTGCCTCACACTTAGCCCACACCTGCGTCACACACTCCCATCACCTGCCCTACACTCAGTCCACACTTGCCTCACACCTGTCCTATCTCAACACCTGCATCACACCTGCCTAATATTCAGGGTCAAATTAACCTTTGAATTTAAAATACCATAAAAATGCCACACCTTTAGGCCCCTTCATTCTTCATTCAATGTTTTCCTAGAGAGAGAGAGAGAGAGAGAGAGAGAGAGAGAGAGAGAGAGAGAGAGACCTGCGTGCTCTAGCAATGTTTGGGAATTTACTCACGTCCAGCATTTGACCTTTGAGGAGATTAGTTTGCACAGGTAACAGAAAGCATGCAGGTATTTTTTTTTCTTTTTTTTTTTTCTTGGACAGAGATTAAAACTCTGGTCTGGCATTCATCTCTCTCTCTCTCTCTCTCTCTCATTGACAGGAGTATAAATGGACGCCAGTTGGTCTTTGTGTGTGTGTTTTTTTTTTTTTTTACTCATCCAAGAATTTAAGCAAGAAATATGCAGACTTTTTTTTATACATATGAGTAGAGGACATGTGTGTGTGTGTGTGTTGCCAATTGCCAGAAACGTAAACTGTCTTTCATCTTAAGTGGTTTTTAAAGAATAAATGGTGTTAGGTGTTTTTTTTTTCGTGTGTGTGTGTGTGTGTGTGTGTGTGTGTGTGTGTGTGTGTGTGTGTGTGTGTGTGTGTGTGTGTGTGTGTGTGTGTGTGTAAAATGGCAAGTTTATGAAGCCAGTGAGTATACAGGGACTTGTATTCATTACCCTCTTCCCTTTACGACCATCTGTGTATAATTAAGTGGTGTAGCAAATTACAAAGCTAATGAGTGTACATGCACCGAACACTCAGTACACTCAGTCACGCCGTACACCCTCACACGTAGTACAGTATATCCTGTTAGTATACTTTCTATGGTGCCTTCACGTGGTGGCACCGATATATCTGGGTGGGTCCACTGCCCGGATATACAGACGTCCCTCAGTTTGTGTGGGGGGAATCTGCTGAGGCTCTCCGTTCTAAAGTCCCACCTGTGAATGAATAGGTGGGTAGGTTAGGAAGCGAGTGAAGGAGGGAGGGTAGGTTCACTGAGGAAAAAGTTCATGGAGTAAATAGATCCCTGGGTGAAATATTACAATGTGAGAAAATACAGTAAGTCCATTGAGGGTAGTGGTCCAAAGGGAGAATATGTCCTTGAGGGGAAACGATT
The DNA here is from genome assembly GCF_032717465.1 of Coenobita brevimanus. Classification (NCBI taxonomy): domain Eukaryota; kingdom Metazoa; phylum Arthropoda; class Malacostraca; order Decapoda; family Coenobitidae; genus Coenobita; species Coenobita brevimanus. The sequence continues at coordinate 57,352,812 of NC_136977.1, forward strand.
GTATAAAAATGCTGTAATATTTTGTGACACACTTCAAAATTTTAATGATGTACTGCCTATATTTTCATTCCAACAGCTGACTTATCTCTCACTGGAATTATTATCGCCATCTGCATCCTCTTTACTGATACCAACGCCCAACACTTCCCAGCACCGGCGTCATTTCCCCTAAAACCAGCTTGTGTTATCTCAGGCACCAAGCTTTGTCACCATTCCCCTCTCTTTCACCACATCCCGCTGGGTTTGAGAGGTACAGTGAACGAAACTACATTATTCTGATTCTAACTTGACCTACAATTGCCCCTCTCTGTCTTGAATGCTGAGCTGTAACAAAATATTAACGCTAGAATAGCCTCCTAATCACGAGTAAGTGCTATGGAAGTTTGAGCCTTAGCACTATCTTTTTCTGCCACTGAGATGCGTGAAATAAGCTGCAAAAGGACGAAAATCTGAGCCAAGTTAGAGTAAAAAGAGTATAGTATGGTTTAGAAGATGATGATGTCTTTGGTAATTACGTATCGAGTACTCAGGGGTCACAGAGGCAGTCAGATTTCTCATGCCTGAAAAATGCAACCCACAACCATCTAATTCACATCCAAATCCCTAAAGATACTGCAACGTGAATGGCTACAAAGGGAGAAAGCCTGACTATCCTTCTGTACTTAATATTCTCAGACACAGGATGAGGAACTGTGGAATTTCTTCATTGTTTGTTTTGTTCCAGTAATTTTGTATTTGTGCCACTGTCTCTCGATATAGTGAAATAGTTTGGTATGTGACTGACATTTTGGTAACTCAGAATTAACACACACTTGCCAAAAATCATCATCATCATCATCACATGCATCACTATTTCAGCCATCATCATCATCGTCACTATTACAACCATCATCATCAGCTTACTACGATCATCATCATCATCTCCTACCGTCATCAACCTCGTCATTACTCTTACAGCTATCATCATCATCAACCCCACCACCAACACTCCATCTGCCATCTCACCACCATCACCACCACCACCTGCCTTCTCACCTCCACCAGCTGCCGTCTCAGCACCAGATAACTCTCTCACCTTCACTACACCTGCCGAACACCTGCTCTGATGCAACCCTGTCCATCCTTTATCTTTCACTCACTTATCTTTTATTACTGTCACAAAAATAGTATATTGCAATTCAGTTTTTTTTTTTTATTATTTTTACTTCTCTTGGAATTATAATTTTGGGTAGTCCATTCAGAACGATGATTTGGTTTTATTGTTCCTACTGCTAGACTGTTTTATTGTGTGTGTGCGTGTGTGTGTGTGTGTGTGTGTGTGTGTGTGTGTCGTACTGAAGTAGTTAGTTGTAGTTCGTTATCCCTCGCTTTATTTTCTTTCACACACACACACACACACACACACACACACACACACACACACACACACACACACACACACACACACACACACACACACACACACACACACACACACACACACACACTCTCTCTCTCTCTCTCTCTCTCTCTCTCTCTCTCTTCAATTTCTGTTTCACCTCTCTCACTCTCTCACGCAGTTCTCACACAACTCACTCACTCCCTCTCTCTCACCCTCCTCGTTCTTTCTTTCTCTCTCTCACTTCGCAGCCCTCAACATTTTTCCTTTCAGCCCCACCCTCTCTCTCTTTTTCTCTCTCTTTCACTCACTTTGCTAAATCCATCATGTCGTTTTCATGATCCATCAAACTCTCTCTCTCCCTCTCTCACTCGCTCACTTTCTCACACACCTCAGGCTCCTTCAGTATCCTTCGCTTCTTTTCCATATAGATATCCTCTCTCTCTCTCTCTCTCTCTCTCTCTCTCTCTCTCTCTCTCTCTCTCTCTCTCTCTCTCATTTCCAATTCTCAGTCAAAAATCTAACTCTCCATTCCTTCAGAGTTATCAAGTACACCCACACTGATTGCAAGGCTGGAGTGTTGAATGGTGATTGCAAATGATCTTCAAATATTGCAGAATGATAACGAGGTGGTTGTTTGAGTTGCTTGTTGGCCTTGTTTGATTGGCACACAGGCTGGTTCGTGTTTGGATTGGTGGGGTGATTGATTGATTGATGCAATGATGAGTGCTGGTTGTTAGATTGATGTGGGTGAGGTTGGTGGATTGATGTGAGTGGATAGGTAGATGAATGGACTTGTCGGTGGATAGATAGGTAGATGGATAATGTTGATAGACGTACGGATGGATGAAGTGATAGATAGATAGATAGTTGTGGTTGAGAGAGATGGATAGATGTTGGTAGATGGGTTGATGTATGTACAAATAGATGGATGGATGGATAGATAGAGAGATAAATAGAAATATACTGTATAGGTAGATAGATGGGTAGATGAATGAAGTTGATGGTTGGATGGGTAGATAGATAGACAGATCCATGAATAGGTAGATAGATACACAGGTAAAATCGATAGATAGATTACATGAGGGCTGGATAAATAAATTAACTTTCCTCTCTCTCTCTCTCTCTCTCTCTCTCTCTCTCTCTCTCTCTCTCTCTCTCTCTCTCTCTCTTCAATTTCTGCTTCACCTCTCTCACTCAGTTCTCACACAACTCACTCACTCCCTCTCTCTTTCACCCTCCTCGCTCTCTTTCTTTTCTCTCACTTCGCAGCCCTCAACATTTTTCCTTTCAGCCCCACCCTCTCTCTCCTTTTCTCTCTCTTTCACTCACTTTGCTAAATCCATCATGTCGTTTTCATGATCCATCAAACTCTCTCTCTCCCTCTCTCTCTCTCTTTCACTCGCTCACTTTCTCACACACCTCAGGCTTCCTCAATATCCTTCGCTTCTTTTCCATATAGATTTCCTCATTCCACGTCTCTCTCTCTCTCTCTCTCTCTCTCTCTCTCTCTCTGCATTCCACTTTCCCCTTAATTTTCCTTCCATTAGGCGTTTGTCGATTTTTTTTTCTTCTAAACCATATACCGTACAAATAGATAGAGGTAGATAGGTAGATAGATAAACAGAGATAGAGATCGAGGGAGATACTGATAGATAGACAGATAGATAAGGATACAAAATACTTCCACATCGTTTTTCGTTTCAGTATTTCTCTCTGTCTGACGCTGTATTAATTATTTCACCTGAAGAAAGTCCAAGGAACCTCAAAGGATATCCAGTCTTCCTTCTTCCCTCTTCTCTTCCTCGTAGGTCCTTCCATCACCATCTCTCGTCTCTCCCCCTCCCCTTTCCTCCTTCCCTTCCCCCTCCTTTACCTCCCCCTTCTCCCCCCCCCTTGTGGCAGGTAACATGTGAGGTGCAGGAAGTTCGCATTAGTGACGCCAACCCCCCATCCCCTACCCCCTGCCCCCTCTTCCTGGCCGCTCATGTGTGCCCTTCCTCTTCCCTTCCTCTCTTCCTCATCCCTTCTCCTCTTCCTCTCCCCTTCCTGTCTTCTTCTTCCCTCCCTCTCTTCTCCTTCTCTTCCTTTCTTCCACATCCCATCCTCTCTTCCATTCCCTTTCCTCTCTTCCTTTTCTCTTCCTTTCTTCCACATCCCATCCTCTCTTCCTCTTCCCTTCCTCTCTTCCTCATCCCTTCCTCTCTTCCTCATCTCTTCCTCTCCTCCTCTCCCCTTCCTCTCTTCCTCTTCCCTTCCTCCCTTCTTCGTCCCATCCTCCTCTCTTTCTTCATTTTTACTTCCCTCTTTCCTCCCACCTTTTTGTACATCCTGCCTGCTTCCCATCTTTCTTTTTTATTTGCTTTCCTTCGCTCTCCTTCCTTTGTTCATCCCTTTCCTCCTTCCTTCCTCTTTCCAACCTTCTTATCTCTTTCTCTCTTACCTCTCTCGCTTTCTGTCTCTCTCTTTACGTCCTGTCTTTTTCTCTTCCTATTGATTCACTCACTTTTTCCTTCTTTACCCGCTTCTTTCCATCCATTTTTCTTCTGCCTTTCCGTTCTTCCTTCCATCCTTCTTTCCCTTCCCTCCCCCTCCTTCCCGTCACTTCTTTCCACTGTTTTCCCTACCCTCCGTCTCTTTTTGCTTCCTTTCACTCTTTTCCCACTTACTCTTCTCAGTTTTTATTCTCCCTTACCTCCTTCTTTCCATTCTCTTCAGTATAATCTTTTTGTGTATATATTAGAGAGGGGTGTGTGAGTTGGGAGCAGGGCAGTGAAATGGCGGGGGACAGGGAGGCGATTTGTTTGTGGCCACCCCGTACGGGATTCAGGCGTCTGGCAATAGATAGATAGATAGATAGGTCTTTTTGTATATATGGCATTTTCTTTTATCCCCATCTACGTGTTCCTTTTGTCACTTTCTCTGTCTCCTGTTTTTCTTTTTCTTTTACTTCCTTTCATTTTTAAGTTGGTTGTCTTTCACCATCCTTTCTTGCTCTCTCTGTCGCATCTTTTGTTTTTATCCTCCCCTTCCTTGTCTGTTTTCCTGCATTTACTCTCTCTCTCTCTCTCTCTCTCTCTCTCTCTCTCTCTCTCTCTCTCTCTCTCTCTCTCTCTCTCTCTCTCTCTCTCTCTCTCTCTCTCTCTCTCACTCTTTTATTCCCTTCCCTTCACCCCCTGTCGACTCGCCCTGCACCCCCTCCTTCCTCACCCCTATCTCTGTTGTATTTTTTCAGAGCCCCCTCCAAATATGTCTTTCCTCCCGTGTTGCCTCTCACTTTTTCCTCCCTCCCCTGCCTTGCCCTGCCCTGCCCTGCCTCCCTTGCCCTACCCTTGTCCTGCCTTGCCCTACACATACCTTCTTTAGCCCTGCCCTTCCCTGCCCTGTTCGCCCTCCCCTGTCATCCCCTTCTCTGTCTTACCCTACCCTACCCTACCTTGTACAACCGTGCCTTGCCCTGCCCTACTTCACATTGCTTAACCCTGCCAGGCCATTCCTTGCTTTCCCTTGCTTTTCCCCTTCTTTCCTTGCCTTGCCCGGCCCTACCCTTCTCTTCCTGGCTCTGCACTGCTTTACCCTGCCCCTCTCAACCCTGCCTCTCTCTACGCTGCCACATCCTGCCCTGCCTCTCCCTGCCCTGCAAGTCCCTACCCTGCCCCTCCCTGCCCTGCCTCTCCGTGCCCTGCCTCCCTGCCCTGCCTCTCCCTGCCACACCCAGCCCTGCACAGCCCATCTTCGCCCAGTTCTCTCAGATCGAGTGACTGTAAATGGACGAAGGAGTGGGAGTGGGTGTAGTGTGCAAGTGAGAGAGCATATGTGGGAGTGTGGGAGCATATGTGGGAGTGTGGAAGCATGTGTTGGAGTTGTGGGAGCATATGTGGGAGTGTGGGAGTATGGGAGCATATGTCGGGGTGTGGGAGCATATGTGGGATTGTGGGAGCAAGTGTGGGAGTGGGGGAGCAAGTGTGGGAGCATGTGTGGGAGCAAATGTGGGAGTAAGTGTGGGAGTATTGGGGCAGTATAGAAACATGGGAGTGGTTGGAAGGGTTATGGGATTATGGGAGGGGTGTGGGAACAGTATGGAAGGGGCATGAGAGTATGAGAAGGCTATGGAAAGAGTATGGAAGTGAGGGAGGAGTATGGGAAGGAGTATAGGAGCAGTATGGGATTATGGGAAGGAGTATAGGGGCAGTATGGGATTATGGGAAGGAGTACTGGAACAGTATGGGATTATGGGAAGGAGTATAGGAGCAGTATGGGATTATGGGAAGGAGTACTGGAACAGTATGGGATTATGGGAAGGAGTATAGGAGCAGTATGGGATTATGGGAAGGAGTATAGGGGCAGTATGGGATTATGGGAAGGAGTACTGGAACAGTATGGGATTATGGGAAGGAGTATAGGAGCAGTATGGGATTATGGGAAGGAGTACTGGAACAGTATGGGATTATGGGAAGGAGTATAGGAGCAGTATGGGATTATGGGAAGGAGTATAGGAGCAGTATGGGATTATGGGAAGGAGTATAGGAGCAGTATGGGATTATGGGAAGGAGTATAGGAGCAGTATGGGATTATGGGAGGGGTATGGGAGGGATATGGACCAGTGACCACGTGCTGCTGGGAGAAGGCCAATGGAAGCGTAAAATAAATGTTCAGCACGTTAATATTCCACCCTTTTCACATCCCACCCCTTCCTGTCTTCCCCTTTCCTTCCCTTCCCTTCCCTTCCCTCCCCTCCCCTCCCTTTTCCTTCCCTTCCCATCCCTTCCCTTCCCTTTAATAATCCACAACTTCCCTTCCCTTCCCTTCCCTTCCCTTCCCTCCCTTTTCCTTCCCTTCCCATCCCTTCCCTTCCCTTTAATAATCCACAACTTCCCTTCCCTTCCCTTCCCTTCCTGTTTTTTCTCTTTCTGTTCCTTCCCTCCTCTCTTTCCTTTTCTCTTTCCTTCCTTTCCCTTTTCATCTTTGCCTATTTTCATTTCCTTCATTCCCTTACCTCTCATTCCTCCTCCTTCTCATTTCCCTCCTGTCTTCCTCACCCATTTTTTCCTCCATCTTTCCCTTTCTTTTTCCTTTTCCATTCTTTCCCTTTCCCTTTTTTTTTACTTATTTATGTTTCCTCTCTCTCTCTCTCTCTCTCTCTCTCTCTCTCTCTCTCTCTCACACACACACACACACGCAGAGAGAGAGAGAGAGAGAGAGAGAGTTTTCCCCCATCTCGCCTTTTTCTCTCCCTCCGTGATAATTTCCCTCTCTCTTTTTCCTTCCCACCCTTCCCTCCTCTCTTCATCTTTCCCTCCCTCTTTTTTCCATAATACTTCGGCCATTTCTTTATCTATAATTTTAATTTCTTTCCCCCTTTTCGTATTTATATTTTCCCTATAATTTCGTCTTTTCTCTTATTTTTTACATATTTGCTCCTTTTTTTTTTTTTTAGTCCTTTTTCCCTCCTCCCGTTTCCTCCATCCTCTCTCTTCTTCCCTCCTTCCTTTCCTCTCTCTTCCTCTTCTTTCTACTCACTCTTTTCCCTTTTTTTTTCTTATTTCTCTTTTCTCCTCTTCTTCCCTTCTTCCTTTTCCTGTAGTTCCTCCATCCTCTCTCTTCTTCCCTCCTTCCTTCCCTCTCTCCCTCTTCTTTCTTCTTCTCCCTCTCTTATTTCTCTTCCCTCTCCCCCCTCCTGCCATCCCACTTTCATTCCGTTCTTGCCTCCTCCTCCTCTTTTCTATTTTCGTCTCTATTTCCCTTTTTCCTGTCTCGTAGCTTTTTTTTTTTCGTTCTTTTTTCATATTATTTTCTGCCCTTCCCTCTCTACTTGTGCGTCTCTTACTTCCTCAGTCCATCATTTCTCCTGTTTTTCCCTCTTTTCCTTTTCTATCTTCTTTCCTCTCAAGTCATGCGTCTCTTACTTCCTCTTACTCCCTCTTACTCCCTCAGCTTATCATTTCTCATTATTCATCCTCTTTTCTGCTTCTTTCCTCTCTCCTCTCTTTCAGTCTTCTCCAAGCAACACACCCCACCGTCTTCCCTTCCCTTCCTCTTCCCTCCTTTCCTTCTCTCTTCCCTTCCTCTCACTTTCTTACTTTCTCTCTTCTCTTCCTCTCTCTTTTATGTCTTTATTTACTTCCTCAATTTTTTATCTCCCACCCTCGGCATAGTCACCATCTCCCTCACACTGTACCTTCTCTCTCTCTCTCTCTCTCTCTCTCTCTCTCTCATTTCCCCCCCTCCATTCTTTCTCAAACCTTTCCTACTTAACTGCTTTTCTCACTCTCTTTCCCCGTTCCCTTCCTCTCTCTTTCCTTCCCTCCCTTCCTCTCTCCCTCCCTCTCCTCTCTCTCATCTACATACTTCTCTCCTAAATCCTCAACCATTTTTATCCATTGTGTTTCCAATTTTCCCTTCCCATCCCTTCCCCCTTTCTGGTAAACGCAGTAGCTCTTCTGTTTGGCATTTTTCTCACTTTCATTTTTCTTTTATTATTGTGCATCTTTTTTTCTATAATTTTTCTCCCTATCTTCCTTTTTTGTTTCTTTCATTTTTCACTTATTTTTCTCTTTCATTTTCTTTCTTTCATTTTCTCTCATTATTCTCCCTTTCTTTCATTTTTCTCCAATATTTCTCTCTCATTTTTCTGTCTCATTTATCTCTTTCATTTGTCTCATTCTTTCATTTTTCTCTTTCATTTTCTCTCATTCTTTTATTTTTCTCTCATTTATCTTTCAGTTTTCTCTTTCATTTTTCCCTTTCTTACATTTTACTCTCTTTTTTCCTTTCATTTTTCTTTCACATTGTTCTCTTTCATTTTTCTCATTTT
>NC_136977.1:57366003-57368503 GCF_032717465.1 Coenobita brevimanus
TCACCGCTCTCTTGCCATTCGATTTTATCACTTCTGCCTACACTTCATCTTCACCGCCTGCTTTCCCCACTCTTCAGTAATTTCACAGTCGTCTTCACTTCGTCCGGGAAAATATTCTTACTTTACTTCTCTTCTCTTCACCTTTCACCCCAGTCAGTTAACAAGTACTCTGCCCTCCTCATACCTGTTCTTCAGATTTTCATTATATTCCTTCCTTTTGCCTCTTGTTTCTTCTTAATATATAAACGTTCTGACTTTTTCACCTTTCAAAACTTTCCACTTGTTCTTGATATGCCTTTTTGTATTTTGCCGCCACTTTCGAAAACACCTTTTTTGAGAGAGAGAGAGAGAGAGAGAGCGAGAGAGATTAGCAATCGTCTAACCTCCTTACTCCTCCTTTGCCTTTTTATTATTTATGTATGTATTTATTTTTTTAGTGGCGTCTCAGTTTATTCTTGTTTCCTTCCTGTGATTTTATTCTTTGAGTCTTCTTAGCATCTCTTACATAGCGATTTATTTTTGGATATGACTGGTTAGTATCCTTTTGTACGACATTTATGCAGAGTATGGCGACGTTTGAAGGATCTATATGATACAGAATAGGGCAGTAAGGTGTAATAGACAAAATAAATCGCTTAGGGAAAGTTGTTAGGGAGAATCCTGAATACCGGCTCATCAGTCACGATAGGGTTAACACTTCAGTACGATGACGTGTTTTTAAATTACATTAATTGTTTTTCTAAGTGGTTTAATTCAACTTATTCAAGATGTTTCGTGTTAAAGGGAACCGTGAAAGTTGCATTTAATCTCTCTGTCTCTCTCGCGCGCCGCGCGTCATTCGAAGATAGATATAATTTTGTTTTTGGAATTGGGAGACAGATTTTTTTTTTTTTAATTTGGAGTCAAGAATGGAAGTAGATTTGTAAAAGTATCCATTAGCACTAGGATGGAGGCTTTGTAGGAGTCTAGGATGGTTGTGGTTTTGGAGGTACTGAAGGATGGGTGTGGTTTTGGAGGTACTGAAGGATGGGTATGGTTTTGGAGGTACTGAAGGATGGGTGTGGTTTTGGAGGTACTGAAGGATGGGTGTGGCTTTGGAGGTACTGAAGGATGGGTGTGGCTTTGGAGGTACTGAAGGCTGGGTGTGGCTTTGGAGGTACTGAAGGCTGGGTGTGGCTTTGGAGGTACTGATGGATGGGTGTGGTTTTGGAGGTACTGATGGATGGGTGTGGTTTTGGAGGTACTGAAGGATGGGTGTGGTTTTGGAGGTAGCGAAGGATGGGTGTGGCTTTGGAGGTACTGAAGGATGGTTGTGGCTTTGGAGGTACTGAAGGATGATGTGGCTTTGGAGGTACTGAAGGATGAGTGTGGTTTTGGAGGAGTCTGTAGGATCTGGCCTTGTAGTCGATAAAGAATTAATATCACGCGTAATGTATAATCGTGAATATTTGTAGGTAAGTAAAAAAGCTGCTAAGAATGTATGATTACCAAATATATAATCTTTTTAAATGTAAGATGTATGAGATTAAGTCTGCAGGTACTATAGATGAAGGAAAAGATAAGGAAATTCCTATCTTTTCATCCCTCGTTTAAGTTGGCTTTAGTAAATGTCTGCTTACAGTAAGATTTGTAATTGTGAAAGATTATTTAACAGTAGGACAGTGAGATATATTTTTTCCTTTCATATAAATAGTTCAGAAGGCATAAGTATTGAAGGTAGGAGGTGAAATATACAATTCCGTACCTATTTTTTCCTCTCACGTAAATCTTTCAAAATGGAATGTGTATCTTTCATAGAGATTAAGTACGTTGTTCCTCAGGTCGGCTTTGTGTTGGTGTTTATGGTGGTGTTATGTTGGTGTTAATGGTGCCTGTTGTGAGGTCTCTTGGGTGTTATTGATTTGGGGAACTAGGTGGTGATTTATGCTTGGCGTTGTGTGGTTTGTGTTGGTTATTGTGGTAGCTGGTTATTGTGGTTGTTTTCGGTTATTGTGTTGGTTGTTTATTGTGGTGGTTGTTGGTTATTGTGGTTGTTGTCTGTTATTGTGGTTGTTTCCGGTTATTGTAGTGGTGTTGGTTATTGCAGTTGTTGGTTATTGTGGTTATTGTGGACTATCGTGGTTGTTGTTGGGTATTGTGGTTGTTATTGGTTATTGTGGGCACGGAGTATTGTGATTGCTGTTTGGTATTTGTATTAGTCAGCTTGGGTGTTACTGAAGTTATTTTTTGTTCATGTGTAGTTATTATTCAGGTATTTAGGCAGGTGACTCTTTGTCAGGTAGGGTTCCCTCACACCTGAATAATTTGGCGTTAGAGTAATTACCTGTATCATACCTGCGTTAGTCACCTGGTAAAAGATAAAGTTACATACCTGGGAATATTTTGATTGATTGAGGAAGCTCCCTATCATATTTTCCTAAGCGATTTAGTCTATATTACACCTGACTGTCCTCTTCTGTGTTACATAAATCCTCCCAATATCGCCTTACTCTGCATAAGT
>NC_136977.1:57373503-57393503 GCF_032717465.1 Coenobita brevimanus
ACACAGCCTCTTTTATTTCCCAAACCTTACTCCCTGTTTCACTTTCCCCGTTTTCACACATTCGCTGTCTTTTTCTGTCATCTCCCCTCACTTATCCTGTCTCACTTCCCCTTTCATTATTATTCTGTCATATCCCCTCACCTGCAAATATCCTCCCCTCACTGCTACATCTGACCTCATCTCCACACACCTGTCCCACCACATCTGTCCCATCACATCACTAGCACCACACCTATCCCACCACACCTGTCCACCACAACTTCCCACGGCACCTGTCCACATCACCACACCTGTCTCACTAGTCCTTCTTCACTCACCCCTTCATCCCTTGCTCGCCGTCCCATGTCTGTCTCTCTCACCTCTCACTCTGTCTGTCACCTGTCTGTCCATCTCACCTTCGACCGTCTGTTCCGGTCCCCCTCCCCCCCCTCTCTCTCCATCTCTCTCTCTCTCTCTCTCTCTCTCTCTCTCTCTCTCTCTCTCTCTCTCTCTCTCCCTCTCCAGTAGTAGCCTGTTTCGTGTCCTGTGTCTCTCACTGTACCGCTTCTCCTCTTCTCGTCCTCCTCTTCTCGTCCTCCTCTTCTCGTCCTCCTCTTCTCGTCCCCCGTTTCGTCCACTATATTTTCTTCTCGTATCTCGTATATTGTCCTTTCTCAGTAGCGCCCTGCTCGTCCTGTCTCTCGCACTATCTCTCCTCTCGTCCTCCAGTGCTCGTCTCGTTATCATCTCGTGTCGTCTTATGTCTCTCCCTTCGTGTCTCTTATCGTGTGTCGTCGTTCTTCTTAGGTATGTTTTTACAGGTTGAACAAGAGACATGAGATTCTTTTTTTGCACCCTCTCTTCGTCCTCCTTCCTGGAAAAAAAAAATAATAATGAGAGAAAGAGCAAAAATAATAAACACGAAAACAGAAGCAGGGCAATTATGGGACGTTGACTATTGAAGGATTTGATCGCAATTTATTTTTTCTTTTTGCATCGTCCCCGCCTTAAATTATCGTCCTCGTCTAATTATCGTCCTGTATCTCCTTACCTGTCGTCTCTCGCGTCGTCTTGTCGTCCGGTCGTGAAGGCTGACACGACTGGGGAAGGAGGGGAAGAAGAAGGAGGTCAGGGAGGAATTAATTGCATGTCTGTCTGTAAATTGTCCTCGTCCTCGTCACATTGTCCTCCCGTATCGTCGTGTGTCGTCCCACCTGTCGTTTTGGCCCACCTGTCGTCTTGGCCCACCTGTCGTCTTGGCCCATCTGTTGTCTCGTCCCACCTGTCGTCTTGCTCCACCTGTCGTCTTGTCCCACCTGTCGTCTCGTCCCACCTATCGTCTTGGCCCACCTGTCGTCTCGTCCCACCTGTCGTCTCGTACACATGTCGTCTTGTCCCACCTGTCGTCTCGTCCCATTTGTCGTCTTGCTTCACCTGTCCTCTTGTGGTCCCACCCGTCTTCTCGTCCCACCTGTCGTCTTGCCCCACTTGTCTCGTCCCACCTGTCGTCTCGTCCCACCTATCGTCTTGTCCCACCTGTCGTCTCGTCCCACCTGTCGTCTCGTCCCACCTGTCGTCTCGTCCCACCTGTCGTCTCGTCCCACCTGTCGTCTTGTCGCTCCGTGAAGACTGACACGAACGGGGCAGGAGGAGGAGGAGGAGGAGGAGGGGCGCAGTAAGTTCGTAATTATTGCTACTGTCGACGTCATGCGCAATTATCGGAACTCGGTACATAATTCACGCTAATGGGAACCTGCGACATAATTCATAATAATTGGCCCAGCGGGGAGCCCCAGGAGTAGTTGAGGTGGGGTGACTGCTGGTGGGGAGTTGGGGGTGAAAGAGGGGGGAAGTGGGGGGTTAAGGGGGGTTGGGAAAGGTAGGCAGGTGACACGTACAGGTGTATGGTACGTAGGAGGACTGCTGACCTTAAGGAACGGGATGTTAAACTTATGCCCAGAATAGGACATGGAAAAAATTAAAACGAAATTAATTGAGAGAATGGGATGAGAGGGGAATTGGGGGTGATGGTTGGAGAGAGAGAGAGAGAGAGTTGTGGGTGATGGGGGGGAAAGGTTAATAAGTAAGGAAATTGGATTAAGGGGAAAGGTAAGAACATGGAGTATAGAGGAAGGTGAGGGGAGGAGGGGAAGGAGATAAAGTGGAGAGGGAGGTAAAGAAGCAAGGGAAATGGCTTTGGAAAAGGAGGAAGAGGACAGATGGAGGAGGGGAAGAAACAGAAGAGACGAATGTGATGGAAGTGAAGGAGAGGAGAGTGGTGATAAGATGGGAAGATGTGGAAGGGGGATGGAGGACTGAGAGGTAAGACTGTAATGGAAAGAGGGAGATGGTGATGAGGGGGAGGAAGATAGGATGAAATGACGGAGGTGAGGGAAGGGAAAAAGGTGAGGGGAGCGGAGAGAGGGGGAAGGGAGGGGAAATAACTGATGAAAGTGTGTGTAGAGGGGGTGTAGAGGGCGAAGGAGGTGAAGGAATGAAGGAAGGGATGGTTAGCGTATGTGTTTTGCTGTGTTTGGTTCGCCTTTAATTACCCTTATAAACACTAAGTCCAGAATGTGTTTGTTTGTGGGGACAGAATTCTTTAAGTATTCCTTTTCAAGTTTATTTATTATTATTACTGTTATTATTACTATTATTATTATTATTATTATTATTAACTTATTTACCGGTTGGATTTTTCTTGTTTCCTTTTATACTGATTAAGATTTTTTTTATAGTGATTGTAAGAGTTTTTTTTTTTTGGGGGGGGGATTCCATAATGTAAAGACGGATTTATCTTCCTACAGAATTATTTATCACACATTTCATTACCCAGCCCCTGAGAAGTATTATTTTATTTTTTTAATTACGGGAAATGGGAATGTAATTTATCGCCGGAAATATTTTTATGTAATATTTTTATGTAACTTATTCCAGATTATACTCAAGAATTTTGGCACGATTTCATGAGGTAAAGACGTATTCTCTCTCTCTCTCTCTCTCTCTCTCTCTCTCTCTCTCTCTCTCTACACGAAAACCTTGGCAGTATATCAGTCTATCGATGGCCTAAATCCCTCTTGTTGTTACTAAATCACATGAATATCAAACTTTGCCCATAAAGTGTGGGAGAAGTTGGCCATTGTGGAGTCGATAGTGTGTCAGCATGCACGCAAACAAGCAGGCAGGCAGGCAGATAGACAGGCAAGTAGATAGGCAGACAGGCAGGTAGGCAGAGAGGCAGGTAGGCTGAGAGACAGGCACGGAGACAGACAGGCGTGCAAACAGGCAAGATGAAAGGAAAGGAAAGAAGGAAGGAAAAAAGCAAGGAGGGAAGGAAGGAGGGAAATAATGAATGAATGAAGGAAGGAAGGAGGGATATAATGAAAGAAGGAAAGAAGGAGGGAAATAATGAAGGAAGGAAGGAATGAAAGAAGGGAAGCAAGGAAGGAAAGAAGACAGGAAGGAAATATAGGAAGAAAGGAAGCAGATAGAGGAGTGAAACAGGCAGGAAGACGGTGTGAGGAGGGAGAAAGGCTGACAGATGGATAGATATGTAGGTAGGTGGGTAGGTAGGGTGATAGGTAGGTAGGTAGGTAGGTAGCAAGGTGAGAGGTAGGAGAGTAGACGAGGAAGGTAACAGGTAGAGAGGGAGAGGTAGGGAGGAAAAGGAGGAGGTAGGTAGAGAAGATGATATATAGGAAAGAGATAGACAGAGAAGAAGGGAGACAGGAAGGGTGGAGGAGAGGTAGGGAGGAAAGGAAGCAGTTAGGGAGGGAAACGAGGAAGAGACAGGGAAGAAGGGAGACAGATTGGAGAGGAGAAAGACAACTGGGGAAGCAGAGAGATAGGGAGGGACAGAGACGGGTAGAGAGATTGTCAGGGGAGCGAGAGAGAGAGAGAGAGAGAGAGAGAGAGAGAGAGAGAGAGAGAGAGGTGTCAAGTGGGAAAACAATGGGACAGGGAGATCAGAAAAGCAGTAACAAAATCAGAAAAATTCTCTCTCTCTCTCTCTCTCTCTCTCTCTCTCTCTCTCTCTCTCTCTCTCTCTCTCTCTCTCATCTTTTTCTATCTGTATCAGTCTAAATTTACCTTCACCCACACTTAACAAAACCATTATTGCTTGTAATTGAATTCATCCACCCAACCATCCATCCATCGATCCATCCATCCCTTTATTGACCTTCCTGTCTCTCTGTCTGTCTATCTATTTATCTGTCTATCTAGCTATCTATCGCCTGATCATAATCGTCCTCAATTGAATATTCTCGCTTCCGGCAACTTCTTTATGGCATCTTTGTCTTTGATTGGGGGTGATTTGTAGAGCAGTGTGTGTGTGTGTGTGTGTGTGTGTGTGTGTGTGTGTGAGAGAGAGAGAGAGAGAGAGAGAGAGAGTAATGAAAGTACCGTAACAGATTGAGGAAGTGAGTGTATGAAGTGCAAATACTTATAAAGAGAAGTGAGAGAGAGAGAGAGAGAGAGAGAGAGAGAGAGAGAGAGAGAGAGAGAGAGAGAGAAGGAAGGAAGGAAAGGAAATACAAAAATAGAACGGGAAATAGAGAAGGGAGGGAAGGAAGATAGATAGATGAAGGGAATGAGAGAGGGAAGGAAGGAAAACAAAGAAAATGCAAGATGATGGAAGTAAGGAAAATGAGAGACAAAGAGGGAGAAGGAAGGAAGGAAGAGGAATGGAGAACAAGGAAGACAAGAGAGAGAGAGAGAGAGAGAGAGAGAGAGAGAGAGAAGGAAAGGAAGGAAATAAAGAAAAATTAAAGAAGGAAGGAAGGAAGGAAATAGAGAGAAACAAGGAACAGGAAGGAAGAGGAAGGAAAGGAAGAGACAGAAAGAAACAAAGAAATGGAAGGAAAAGAGAGGGCAGGAAGGAAAAGAGAGAGGAATGGAAGGGAATGAGAGAGAGAAGGAAGAAATAGAGAGAGAGGGAAAGAAGGGAAAGAGGGAGGGAAGGAAGGAAAAGAGAAAGGGAAGGAAGGAAGGAAGATAATCACAGAAATAGAAGAGGGAAGGAAGGAATGGAGATAGAAGCAAGGAAAGAGAAGGAGGAGAAAGGAGGAAGGAAAGGAAGGAAGGAGGAAGGTGGGAATTATAACTGAGGGTGAGTGTGGGTGATTGATGGCTGTGTTAGGGTGGGGTGGAGGGTGTACTGGGAGGGAAGGTGTACTGGGTGGGAGGGTGTACCGGGAGGGAAGGTGTACAAAGGAGGGAAAGTGTACAAAGGAGGGAAGGTTTATTGAGAGGGCGTACTGGAAGGGAGGGTGTACTGGGAGCAAGGGTTTATAGGAAGGGAGGGTGTACTGGGAGCAAGAGTGTATAGGGAGGGAGGGTGTACTGGGAGGGAGGGTGTACTGGAAGGGAGGGTGTACTGGGAGACGGAAGAGAAAGTGTACAGGGAGGAAGGGTGTACTGGGAGGGAACTTGTACTGGGAGGGAGGAGGTATTGATAGGGAAGGTGTACAGGGAGGGAGGGTGTTCTGAGAGAGAGAGGGAGAGAGAGAGAGAGAGAGAGAGAGAGAGAGAGAGAGAGAGAAGATGTATATATTTGGAGAAAGGAGCACAGTGATGTAAACAACAAACCTATTAATTCTCGTGTGACTGTTTGATGTAGGGATGGTTACAATTAACAAAACTGTTCTCTATCAACGACAAGGATAGGACGTAGACTAAAGAGGAAAAGGAAGAGAAAAATGAGTGTAGCGTTAGGGGAAGAGGCAAGATGATGATGGCGACAGAGTGTAGAAAGGTGTTGGAATAAACGTATGTGTAGGTGTATTGTGTAGTGGCAGGCAGAGGGAAGGTGGGTATGGAAGGGTTGATGGTGTGGAGGAAAGGAAGGGTTGAAGGTGTGGAGGGAAGGAAGGGTTGAAGGTGTGGAGGGGAGGAAGGGTTGAAGGTGTGAAGGGAAGGAAGGGTTGGAGGTGTGGAGGGAAGGCAGGATATAAGGTGGGGAGGGAAGGAAGGGTTGAAGGTATGGAGGGAAGGAAGGGTTGAAGGTGTGGAGTGAAGGAAAGGTTGGAGGTGTGGAGGGAAGGAAGGGTTGAAGGTGTGGAGGGAAGGAAGGGTTGGAGGTGTGGAGGGAAGGAAGGGTTGGAGATGTGGAGGGAAGGAAGGGTTAAAGGTGAGGAGGGAAGGAAGGTTTCTGTGTAACATAAATCCTTCCAATATCGCCATACTCTGGATAAATAACGTACAGATGGATATGAACTAGACGTATCCAGAAATAAATCGCTAAGGAAGAGGTGTTAGGGAGCTACTGTAACCGACGAGAATACGAGCACGACAGGAAGCAGACAGGCACAGACAGGAAGCGACAGAGTGCAACTACTTACATGATGCAGCAGGTGATGGAATGCTGCAAACGGAAGGAGACAGCAGAGAACAGCAAACTAGACATCAGCAAGCCTAGTGGTGGAGAGAGCCACAGAATGCAACAAGATCCAGAGTGCAGCAAACAAGAGAAAGCAACAGGAGAGAAAATCAGCGAATGACAGCAGACGACAGGATGCAGTTAAATCCAGGACCATATTATCAACACGTAAGAGACTTGATAGCACACTTCTCTCTCTCTTGTATTTATCTATCTATCTATCTGTCTATCTATCTGTCTATCTATTTTTGCCCATTACACTTTAACATCCTCGTGTACGTTATCGATAAATGATATGCTGATGGTAAAACACTAAAGATAACAAAGAAGAAAATAATGAGGTGTAATATGCAAGGTAAAAAAACACACAGGAAAAAAGTGCTGCGAAGGACCATGTTTTTGTTGGCTGAGAATTATCCTAAAATGTCATCCTCAGTGATTTATTTTTCCCAACACCGTAGTATCATCTTGTATATTGCTGATCCAGACGGTATCGATAATGCACCGAAATAGCACAGAAAACAAATCGCTAAGGAACGGGAGCTACGAAAGGTTTTATACTAACGAAATTCGGCTCACGAAAAAGTAAAAAAAAAAAAAAAAAAGTTCTATAAGTCTGCCATATTAACGACTGAGAGGCAGAAAAAACTATGGTGTAATAACGAAACAAATCGCCAAGGAAAATGTGTTACGGACTCTCCCACCGACAGTACGGCTCAGTTTCCCATGCTAACGAATTGATAATACGACTAAGACTGCAGCGGACAAGGAACTGAAAGGGAACAAGAGGGTGAGGGAGAGAGAGTGGGGTAGAGGAAGTGGAGTGGTGGTGATGGCGTGAGGAGGGTGTGGTGAGAAGACATGACAGGAAGTGCAGGTCGCTAGAGGCAGGTGGTGGTGGTAGTGATGATAGTTGTGAGGGATGATGATGGTGGGTGATGGTGATGGTAGTGGTGGTAATGGTGAGTGATGGTGATGGTAGTGGTGGTAATGGTGAGTGATGGTGATAGTAGTGCTGGTGATGGTGGGAGATGGTGATGGTAGTGGTGGTAATGGTGGTGATGGTGATGGTAGTGGTGGTAATGGTGAGTGATGGTGATAGTAGTGCTGGTGATGGTGGGAGATGGTGATGGTAGTGCTGGTGATCGTGGATGATGGTGATGGTAGTGCTGGTGATGGTGGGTCATGGTGATGGTAGTGGTGGTGATGGTGGGTGATGGTGATAGTAGTGCTGGTGATGGTGGGAGATGGTGATGGTAGTGCTGGTGATCGTGGATGATGGTGATGGTAGTGCTGGTGATGGTGGGTCATGGTGATGGTAGTGGTGGTAATGGTTGGTGATGGTGTTGGTAGTAATGGTGTGATGAAAAGATGATGGAACTTATTTATTAACTGGCTTTAAATATCACACCTGTCTCCATACACAGGTGATTGCAGGTTAATTAGTCCCTTAATTACAATGGGGCACCTATTATATTCTTTCCGCCTCCAGACGATTTTAATCAGCTCTTGGGAGACACCTGGTAATGAAGGGGTTAAGGGAGGCAGTATCAACCCCCTCCTGCTTAATAAAAATCCCGTAAGGTTAGAAAATCACAAATAAAGGAAATCGTAAGAAAACCGTAAATTAAACACAGTGGATGTGGCAAGAATAAGCTTTTAAGATTATATAAGTGGGTTGACTTCGTACGTTTAAAAAATAAATAGTCGAAAAAGGAAGGGGGTAAAGAAAATAAGGCACATATAACCACTATACTCTTTTTACTCTAACTTGGCCCAGATTTTCGTCATTTTGTAGCATATATTACGTTGCACAGTGACTGAAAAAGACAATAATATAGCTGTACATCCTTTTCATTACGTTCGTGACTAGCACCATATTCTGTTATTAAGCTGTTGTTATAGCTCAGCATTCAAGACGGAGAGGAGGCATATTTAGGCCAAGTTAGAGTTAAAGGAGTATAGCTTCTTCAGTTTACCAGCACAGTGACTTAACACGGATGGATGGATGGAAGGAAGGAAGGCAAGAGGGTGAACATATGTGTTAAGTTTCATAAATTTGCTACAATAATCACTGCGTACAAATGACCATAAACAGAAGGTAATATAGAGAGTGTACTAAGTGGACGTACTTTACTGGGAGGGTACATGTACTGCTTTTGAGTGTACTGAGTGGATGTACTGTACTGGGAGGGTATATGCACTGCCTGAGTGTACTGAGTGTTGGGTGCATGTACACTCATTAGCCTGGTTATTTTGCTGCACCAATTGATTATACACAGATGGTCATAAAGGGAAGAGGGTAATTGAGAGTAGTTCCTATATACTCTTTTACTTCATAAACTTCCTATTCCACTCATTTTCTACAAACTACATTATGTTTCCAAAAAGGGGGTGATACAATGAGGACCTTTTTCCTTATTTTTTTTCCTCCATGCACACCCTCTCTTCCTAACATCAGATGGGAGGAAATCTTTGCTGTGGATTCTTTACAAAAATATCCATAGTTTTTTCACCCTAGTTTGGTCTAAATATTCACCTCTTTTGCAGGTTATTTCACGTAGCTCAGAAAAAGACAGGAGTGTAGCTTTTCATACTTTATTTGGCACTTCTTCGTGACTAGCGCCATATTCTAAACTGGTACAACTTAGCATTCAAGATGGCGAAGTCGCACATTTAGACCAACTTAGAGTAAAATGAGTATAGCGTAGTGTAAAGGCGATAGTTTGACGCTTTGTGTGTGTGTGTGTGTGTGTGTGTGTGTGTGTGTGTGTGTGTGTGTGTGTGTGTGTGTGTGTGTGTGTGTGTGTGTGTGTGTGTGTGTGTGTGTGTGTGTGTGTGTGTGAACTTTATTTTGTACAGTCAAGCATTCCTGTACATGAATTTATTTTGTACAGCACCCACAATTACCTACATAAATTATCCCAAAGAACAGGGGATATAAAGAGTGCAATAAGTAGGTAGAATTTATGGGAGGTCAGAGGTACTGATTAATTGGCTATACTGAGTTCCTAGGACCCTTTATATTCACTCACGCCTTCGTAAATCTCCTACACTTCTTCATAAATTTACTACGCCACTCCCTATGCACAATTGATCGTGATGGGAATAGTGATGGGGATGAGGTGGTAAAGGGAATAGTGAGAGAGATTAAGTGGTAAAGGGTATAGTGAGGGAGATTAAGTGGTAAAGGGAATAGTGAGGGAGATTAAGTGGTAAAGGGAACAGTGAGGGAGATTATGTGGTAATGGGAATAGTGAGGGAGATTAAGTGGTAAAGGGAATAGTGAGGGAGATTAAGTGGTAAAGGGAATAGTGAGGGAGATTAAGTGGTAAAGGGAATAGTGAGGGAGATTAAGTGGTAAAGGGAATAGTGAGGGAGATTAAGTGGTAAAGGGAATAGTGAGGGAAATTAAGTGGTAAAGGGAAGGTGGAAAGAGAGATAGCTCATTCATTTTAACCTGGCAAAGATTTTCGTCCTTTTGCATCTTATTTCCTGTAGCTCAGTGGCTGAAAAAGACAAAACTCTGGCTCCACATTCTTTCCCCAGCGCTTCTTCGTGACTAGCAGCATATTCTGGTGTTAATCCCTTGTTACAGCTCAACATTCAATATGGAGAGATGGCAATTTTTTCGCCTAGTTAATGTGAACAGAGCATAGGAACCTTCAACTGACTTTACGTAGAAGTTAGGAAGGAGAAAAAATGAGAGAGTATGGTCAGTAGGTATTAAGTAGAATTATAACTTTACTATCTTGGTTTCATAGATCTTCTGGGTTAACCTGTTCGTGGGATAAGTAGGATAGAGCTGGTATTATGGCACTTTAATAACTGGTGTGACGGTGTGGTTGGTATGACTGACAAGGTTGAATAGTTCTTGGTTGTGGTAGGGTTGTGTGGTTGTCGTAGTGTGGTTGGTATAGAAGTGTGGGTGGAATGACACTGGTTGGTGGAGTGGTATGGGTGTAATGGTGTGGATGGTGTAATGGTTTGGGTAGTATGGTAGTGTGGGTGGTGTGAGTGGGTGTAGTAGGAGAAAGGTTGTGGATGGTATAGCGGTGTGGATGGTGTTGCAGTGTAAGAGTATCGGTGTGAGTGTAAGTGTGGTTGTAGCGAGAGGTGGGTATGGTGAGGTACTGCAGGGGGAAAGTTGAACCATGGGTGAGTGCAGCAGTGTGGGTGTGGGTGTGGGTGTACCGTTGTGGATGTAGCAGTGTAGGTAAGCGGCATGGGTGTTTATTTGTTGGTGCAGGAGTGTAAGTGTATGTGTGGGTGTAGCAGTGTGGATATAGTTGTGAATGTACCTGTGTGGATATGTGTGTGTGTGTGTGTGTGTGTGTGTGTAGCAGTCTGGATGTGTCGTTGTGGGTGTAGCAGTGTGGGTAAACCGCTTGTGTATGTGTGGGTGTATCGTAGGTGTAGCAGTGTGAGTGTAGCGAGCGGGTGATGTATGGCAGAGGAAGGTTGAACCCTGTGTGATCGATTGAATCCCTTGCTCATATAGGCGGGGGGTCGATAGTACGTTGCCGGATGTATAGCCAACGATAATATTAATGTATGTTATCAAATGAATGCCATAAAATGTATGATATCGAATCGGTGTTTATCAAATGTATCGGGGAGACTTATATATATGTGTGATGTTGGGGAATTATTCATGAGCGATAGAGTTCGATAATGCGACCTATAAATGATAAGGGATAAACAGAACTGGTAAATGATAAGGAGTTAATGGGAGTACTTTGTAATTCTTGTGCCTGTGGATTTAGTTTTTTATTTTGAAGTGTACCATGCTTATGAATCTCAATGTATCATTCTATATATGGGTCACTGCAGGATCCGACCTTATCCTCAGAGGGAGAGTGATGGCTTGAGTAAATTGTCTCCCATGCTAACCAAGTACGACTCAGAAAGAGGTGTCTGTAGTGAGGGTGGAATATGACTCAGATATAACAATGGCTATATTTTCGTCTGTTTGTGTCATCGAAAAAAGTTGACGTGTGAAAAATTTGCAAATATTGTAGGGATTTTTTTTTCCCATAAGTTTTCCTGTCGTTATGTTATATGTGCCAGTAAAAAAAAAAAAACATGCATTTAGTCAGGTGTGTGTGTGTGTGTGTGTGTGTGTGTGTGTGTGTGTGTGTGTGTGTGTGTGTGTGTGTGTGTGTGTGTGTGTGTGTTTGCCAGTAAATAAAAAAATGCAAGCTTTAGTCAATTGTGTGTGTGTGTGTGTGTGTGTGTGTGTGTGTGTGTGTGTGTGTGTGTGTGTGTGTGCCAGTAAATAAAAAAAAAAAAGGCAAGTTTTAGTCAATTGTGTGTGTGTGTGTGTGTGCCAGTAAATAAAGAAAAAAGGTAAGTTTTAGTCAATTGTGTGTGTGTGTGTGTGTGTGTGTGTGTGTGTGTGTGTGTGGATTTTAAAGTGTTTTGAAGTTTGTCTTGTCTGTGTTTTTACGTGTTTTGAAATTTGCGTTGCCTCTCATCAGCAAAAACATTCTTCGCTGATGTTTGTGTTTTCTGCGTGCAATGATGACGTGTAGAGTGAGGCAGCTTCTTGGATCTCCACCTCCTGTAGCCCTCACCCCCTGTGCTGTGTTCTCGCTGGGGAGGGATCGTTGCAACCCCTCGTGTGCGATTTATTTTATTCATTCCACCTTGATATTCTCCTGGACGTTGCTTGTGAGATTTTGATATTGACATGGCTTGGATCTGTAGCCTATGATATTAAATTAGGATTTGCTATTAAAAGGAAGAAGCAGGAGGAGGAGGACGAGGAGAAGGAAGAGGAGGAGAAGAAGGAGGAGGAGAAGAAGACAGAAAGAAAATGGAAAAAAAGGTCGTATTCTAAGTGCCATATAAATGTAGTATCACGTTTTATTAAGCGATTTATTTTTCATACTTCACCTAATCAATTAATTTTAACATCGACTTAGTGTGCATCAGGTACATGTAAGAGGAAATTAAAGTATAAAATGTAAAATAAATCGCTAAAGAAACGGAGTCAGGACATCTCGCTAACCTACAACACGATCTCTGCTAACGAGGGTATGGATCCTGACTCATCTCGGTCTGGAGTCACGCTGGGTTTAGATGGGGCCTTTGTAGCTCCACCATCACCACATCACTCGTTCTCGCAGCGCACGCACACGCACGCACGAACATGCACCCCCCACCCACCCACCCACACACACACCTTCATCCACCCCTTACACTCACACAGCTGCATCACCCACACACACACCTTCATCCTCCCCCTACACTCACACAGCTGCACCATCCACACACACACTTGCTCCCATCCCACACACACACACACACACATACCTGCACCCAACCGACGCACACTTGGACACCTTTCCTCCCAACGCACTTGCATACCTTTCCCTACCCACTCCACTCTCCCACATAACTCTTAATCATCTCACAATACCCATGTGTCTTTCTCTCGTGACCTATCTCAGAGAAGATCACAGTACTTCTCTTGTCGATATCAGATTCTCAGATCCACGGTGTGCTGGACAGACCCCATGCTTTCCTTAACATTACGCTGTCATTGAATTACTCAGGAGGTTTATTCGAACTTGTGTGTAGTACAGGACCGATTTAGGGAACGTTCATTCAATACTGCAGTTCTCAGCAAGGCAATTTCTGCAAGCTTTTAGTCTGTTTTCTTCTTTCTACACAAGAACACACACACACACACACACACACACACACACACACACTAAAAAGTCACTCCATTGGGCGGGATTGGGCGGGGATGTGGACGACCGTGGCTGTTTTTGTATGCATGTTTCGGTCAGTGTTTGAATGAAACGAGAAAATAATTTGCCTGTCATCGTGACGCGCTGGAATAGAGGTGGTTAAATGCAGGTTAAGAGAGAGAGAGAGAGAGAGAGAGAGAGAGAGAGAGGGAAAGGGGGGGGGGCTGGACTGGTTACATGTAGAGTGGACAGTAGAGATCATGGAAAGTATTCATAAAGAAGAGTTTTGTCGTTTCGTCGATAAATAAGTATCCGCGGCACTTTACATTCTTCAGGATTTTTAATAGATCCTCTCTTTCCATTTTATATTACCTTTACTCTTCCTGTAACGTATATTTTGTTACCTGTAAAAATGAAAATAAAATTGTAAGCAAGGATCATCATACGCAGTTTAAGAAAGAGTTTTAATGTGGTACCAAAGTTTGTTTAATAAATATTGACCGAAATAAAACAGTGATGGTTGAGAATAAATGGCTGGAATGTAACAGAGGTGGATGAATATACAGTGACAGGAAAAGAATATCATCATCATCATCATCATCATCATCATCATCATCTAGAGAGAATTCTATTGTGAACAGGAAAAAAATAGAGTATACATAGTGTCAGGGAGCCATCATTATCATCATCATCATCGTGTGACCTTGACCTTTGACATTTTATGTTCAAAATTTTATCGCTTCTTCCTCTAATGGTGCTCAAACATATATTCCAGATTTAGTGATTTTTCCTTTTTTTTTTTTCCCATAATGTTGGGGACAGACACACACAGACAATCAAATCCAGGAAAACACACAACGCCCTAGCGATGGTGCGCGCGGGTGTAAAAATGCGTGAGCGGATGGAACGGGTTAAATATCTAGTGAACAGAAAGGAACAGAATCGGAGAAGGGCAGAACAAGAGCAGAACAAGAGAACGGGGAACGGGAAGTAGGAGAACGAGTGTAAATCCAGGAGAACGCAGTGACGTCACGCGTAAATCTGCTTTTGTTTACACTGTGACTGAGGACGTAAATGTACCTCTGTTTGCCTCGCCTCCATCAATCACAATTACGCCTGTGATTAATTGAACCAGCAAAAAGAAAACGAAAAAAAAGGAAAAAAAGAATGACAAGTGGAAGGAAGTTATGTGTACGTCAATTATTTTCTTTTTTTTTCTCTTTTCTTTTTTTTTTAATGTGTACCTTTGAAGCCTTGAAGAACCCCTTGTTGCTTTCCTAGAAGTGTTTTTTGGTGATGCTGTACTCGAGTTCTTCCTTGAGATTGGTTCTGAGTTCCTCCTTGACTTCACAAGACTGATTCTGAGTAATATATACATAATATTAGCCTCTCTCTCTCTCTCTCTCTCTCTCTCTCTCTCTCTCTCTCTCTCTCTCTCTCTCACACACACACACACACACACACACACACACACACACACACACACACACACACACACACACATGCCCTACTAAGACTATACTTTCCATACCTTCAGACGATTTTCTTCACATAAACAACCCTAAGTAAATGGGATATCTTAAGTTTTTTTTTTTAAGCTCTATGCTCTGTATTACACGTGAATATCCTCAGCACCGATCATTACCTCTGTAGTTATCATTAGAGTATGCTTATTAATCGCTAATTGATGTGAAAGACACCTGTGTGTACATCTCTCAGGTGTGGTGATTGTTTATGAATACCTTTCTCTTTGTACATAGATTTGTTCACTAAAGTAATGCTTTGTAAGGACACATTTTGAATTTGTTAATGTTCTCCTAAAATACCAACTTTATTTTGATCATGTGCATATTTTTAACTAGTAATTAACATACTGAGAGGGATAACGTAACTAGAAAAAAATGCAAGTATGACGTTATTATAGGGTGGCTTTCATACTTAGATCATACATATACATACAAATTAACAGGTCATTGTAGTGAAGGATTTAAAAAGCGGGGTTTCTTTCGCCCAAGGGGTTAAGCTGAGGCCAGGCTAAGTGAATGTAAAGGGTTGGTAAGGAGGTGTGGAGGATGAGCTGACGATCGAGTAAGTACAGGAAGACGGGTGATGAAGGAAATGGGAAGTGAGAGAGAGAGAGAGAGAGAGAGAGAGAGAGAAATGGATGAAAATATAAATACAGACAGAAAAAAAAAAAAAGACGCGACTGTGGGAGTGGAAAAGACGAGTGGAAGTGTGCTGTGAAGCAGATGAATTCACGTAGACAGGTAGATAGATAGATAGATAGACATGATAGAGAGATAGACAGATAGATAGAGACAGAGACAGACAGACTGGGAGGTGGTTAAGCATGTGGGGGGAGGGAAAGCGTGAGAGAGGAAGCAGTAATGAAGGTAAAGAGTGAAGCAGCAGAGAGAGCAGTGAATGCCCTTGATAAAGAGCTGTAGTCTCTCTCACTCTCACACACACACACACACACACACACACACACACACACACTTTGTAGTAGTACTTGTCCTTTAACCTCCGTTTTTGCTATACTGTTCTCAGCTTGTGTGTGTGTGTGTGTGTGTGTGTGTGTGTGTGTGTGTGTGTGTGTGTCTGTCTGTCTGTCTGTCTGTCTGTCTGTCTGTCTGTCAAGCAACACATCTCACCATCCTCACAATAACCTCAAAATGACATCTGTTTCATCCCTCTCCTCACCTCACCACAACACCACCATAACCATACCTCACACCACTATTGCAGTACCATTACACACCATTGAAACCACATACCATTGACCCCCTTACCACACACCCTGCCATCACCATAACCACAACATCTCTTCTATACCTCAAACCACCCTTGCAGTACCACACCATTAATAACCCCTTGACTACGAGAGGTGTACCTTCAACATCTCCTCACACCACTTCTCTCCACCACACCACACGCCACTGTAGCACTACCACACACCGTCTCACATCACTGCTCAACACCCTCTTCCAACCATACCTCTCCAACCACTGCACTTCCTGATTCCACTCCTGAGCCACGCCCATACAAACCAGTTCCCAACACTACCATCATCCTGCATCCTTCCTAGAGCTACATATTCTCGTCGGCGTAGCATATTTTCTTGTACTCCTCCCTTATCTGTGTGTGTGTGTGTGTGTGTGTGTGTGTGTGTGTGTGTGTGTGTGTGTGTAAGAGAGAGAGAGAGAGAGAGAGAGAGAGAGAGTGACGTTATACACCCTCTTCAACGTTATTCATGCAAACCATATAACTTTGTAAATACTGATTAATTGATTATTTTCTACATATGTTTAGCTGTGTTTTTTTATGCTATTTATACAAGCCTTGTCGGTAATTAAAAACTAACTAGCCTGCATATTCCTACATTTAAGAACATAGGAAGAGATGATAACTGCAGTAGGCCAGCCGAACCATGCTAGGCAGCTCCTATAAAAGTGCGATTAAACTGCTAGAATAAGACAAGGGTAGCTAAGAGGAAGGCACGTTGAATAGTCTTATGTGTGCCCGCCATGTCAGTGTTGCAGACTCGAATAACTTAAAAAAAAAAAGTAACTGGATCACTACGATAGCATTTTCTTTTTTAATTCTCGTCTCTGCAACACGATTAAATCCAGCTTAGTCAGACCTTCAGCTGAGTGGATTAGGAATTGTGTCTCTTTTTAAAAATCGTCTGCTGGTGGTGATTTTGAAATGTAAACACCGCCATGATGCTAAAAGGTTAACAGGAAAACCTAATTCACACCGAGAGAAGAAGAGGAGGTCGACTTACAAGCACCCACCCCAAACCCTACTCGCAAACCTATCCCATCCCCACCCCTAAAACCTCTCCTCCCCCACCCACACTTCAGCACTACCTCACTCCCCTTCACCAGTCCTGTCCGTCCCCCACCCGCGCTCCCACACCACCTCTCCCCTCCCCTTCTTTAAACCCTCTCCGCCCTCAGCCACACTCCCACACCACACTGCACCTCTCTCTTGCCCTCCCCTCCCGCACCCTCACTCACGGTACCGCTACAGAGGAAACCGCAGGCCAGTCCCACGCCTTGAGGAAAAACCAACGCCAGCCACACTCAGAAATTAATACCATTCCGGTTTTATGTGGGAACACCGACGTTAACACCAGTCTGACGGTATAAAGAGACAAAAATATACCAAAACGCACTCCCAGGTTATAATGAAAGGCCAACGTCAGTCGCACTTAAATATTAAAAACCAATCTGATACTAAAAAAGGAAGAATAAAAATAGATTCGAGAGCTGATTCGGTGCTTGAACGAAAAATATAGAAGCCGGTTTAATGCAAGGAAAAAAAAATCATATGAACCCCAACGATAAAAAGATAAATAAACTCCCCGAGAACCCATTACTAAAACCGACCAAAATAAAACCAGAAAAAGCCTACCCAAATAAACCCAGCCGACAGCAAAACCAGCGCCCTAGTGGACTCAGGTACTAAAATCACTCTGAAGGGAAATCATCTCAAGCCTGATAAGAAGATAAGAGAAGAGGATACCAGCAATACCAGGATCTTCACTTGGTTTGGTGGTGGTATTACTCTGGTGGGAGCGGTTTTGGATTCAGCCGAGAGCAGATTGCCTTTTGGGATTACACATGGGTTTTCAATGGGGTACGAGTTTTCTTTCCCGTCTTGGAGCTGAGATAAGGCTGTTTCCCCCCTCCGCTATCTCCCATCTTCCCCCTTCACCTTCTTCCTCTTCGCATCCTCTCCTCCCTCCACCCCTTCTTCCTTTTCCCTTCCCTCTTCCTTCCTTCACCCCCTCCTCCCTTCCCCCTTCCTTCATCTCCTCCTCCCTTCCTCCTCCCTTCTTTCACCCCGCTTTCCCTACCTTTCTTGCCTCCTTTCACTCCTTCACATCCCCAGTATCCGTTTGATCTCCCCTTCTCTCCATATCTCTCCGTCTCGTCCTACCGCCCATCTCATACCTCTCCGTCTCCTCCCTCTTCCTATCTACTCACCACCCCACCTCACTTTCCTTACCTCCTCACATACCCCTACCTTTCCCGTGTCTCTTCCACATCTCTCCGTCCTCCCGTTCATTTTCTTGCAGCTTTCCCTTCATTCTCATACCATACTGCCATTCCATCTCTCTCCACATACCTATTTTCCCTCCTCACACACCTTTCACATCCCCTTCCAGCCCTCAGTTTCCTTTCAGTATTCCTTTTTTTTTCACATCTCTCCGTCTCATCCTATGGCTCCTCCTCGCTCCTCCTGGCCCCCTACCGTGCAGTCTCTCCATCTCTTTTATCTCTTCATCTTTTCCTACTCGCCCTCCCCCCTGCGTCCTTTTCTTCGCCTCTCCTGTTCTCTTTATGTGTCTCCCGCACTCTCCTCTAACATTTTATATTCCCATTATCCACCTATTCCATCCTCATCCTGTCTCTCCTTTCTCCTCCTTTCTCTACTCCTCTATTCTCACCTTTCTTCTACTCATCCTTGTTGTTATATCCTTTCTCTCTCCTCTATTTCTCTTTTCCTGTCCCTTTCTCCTCTTAATTTTTCTCCTATGCCTCTCTCTTCCAATTTCCCTTATATCTCCCATCCTTTCTCCTTACATCTCCGTTCTCCTTCTGCCATCCCTCCACTTCGTTTCACTTCTCCTGCTTCTTTTTCTCCTGTCCTTGTCTCCTCCTCCTCCTCTTCCTCTTCCTAACTTGCAATCCTTTTCGTCCTCTCTCTCTCTCTCTCTCTCTCTCTCTCTCTCTCTCTCTCTCTCACCCCTATATCTTCTATCCTTCCCTAACGTCCACTTCCTCTTCCTCTCCTCTCATTTCCTCATCTCCACATCGGTCACTCACTTCCTCCCTCTCCTCCACTTCCCCTGTCTTATAGGCACCTCCATCTCCTCCAGTTCCTGTCTCTTCACATCCCGTATTCTCACTTCCTTTCTTTCTCCGCCTATTGCCTTTTCTTACTGTCTTCTGTCCCCCCTTTTCTTTCCTCCACATCTCCTTCACCTGTCTTCCTTTTCATTTAGCTTTCGTATTCACGTTTCCCAATTCTTCTGCCCAGTCTTTTTCCTTTTACCGCTCTTTCTTACCCTCCTCTATCTCTTCCTACTTTCTTTCCACCTCTCTCCCTCTTCTCCTCCTATCTCCTTTCTTCCTCCAACTTCTGTCTCTTCGTATTCCCATTCTTCTTGCCACTCATCTTCCGTCCACCTTCCTTCAAGCTGTCTCTCTTCCGCCTTACCCTCCTTTCCTGTTGTCTTTTTGTCCATGTCTTGCCTTCTAACCCACTCTATCCCCCACTTTCTTCTCATTCCTTATCCTCTTGTTTTCCTGTCTCCTGTTTCTCCCTGTCCTCCTGTCGTCCTATCTTACTAACGTCTTTCTTTCTCTTCCGGTCTGTCTCTCTCTCCCATCCAGTTACTCCTCATATTTTCCTTCCCCTCCTCCTGTCTCCACTTTCTAACCATTTCCCCCATTTCTTACCATTTCCCCTCTCCTCTCCCCATTTCCTCTGTTTCTTCTGTCATGACCCCCTTCCATTACGCTTTCCCTGTCTTCCCTCTCTTCCTTTCATTTTCTCTCTCCTTCGAACCATCCTCTACATCTCCTGTCTGTCCTCCTCTCCTATCCCTTCTATCTCCCTACCTCTCACGCTCCCCTCATCTATCTCCCATCTTGTGTCTTCTCTCCCCTCTTCTCATTCCTCCTCTCCCTTGTCGGTCACTAGCTGAACTCTCCCCTCCCTTCCACCCCTCTCCCTCCTCCCTGTCGTGAGAACCTCCCCGCTACACACACACACACACACACACACACACACACACACACACCAAAACCACTGTGGATGCTCGTCATGGTGGTGGTGGTGGTAGAGTGGTGGTGGTGGTGGTGGTGGTGGTGGTGGTGGTGGTGGAGCAAGGAGAGGGGGTGGGGATGGTCACTGAACGATGGGAAAGA
>NC_136977.1:57398503-57416003 GCF_032717465.1 Coenobita brevimanus
GTGGGAGGGGACTAGGAGGCTGGGGGGTGAAGCTAAGGGGGAGGGGGGCTAAGATGAGGGGAGCATGTGGAGGTAAGAGGGAGAGAGCAGGTGAAGCTGATGGAGAAAGGGCAGGGGACAGAGGTAGACGTAAGGGGCAGGTGCAACGAAGGCGAAGGCAGGGGCAATAAAGGGGGAGAGGGCAGGTGAGGAGGGAAGGGGATAGGTGGGGCTAAGGGAGAGGGAGTAGGGGGCAGGTGGGTCTACAGGAGGGGAGGTAGGGGGCATGTGGGGGCCTTGCTCTGTCCCACAACTCGTTCTTTCACATTGCACAAAATCATCATGGCACTTTATTTCTTGCACTTCTACAATTTATTAATCGATTTCCTTTTTTTCTAACACTGATAGGTATATATGAAACTCACCTATAAAGAAATAAATAAATGTGCAGATTGTTATGTCTGTGAGGTGGAACAAGGATTCCGGGGACTTGAATGATGTGTGAATGTGAGTGTGGCCCATTTCACTAGGCGTGGTGTTGGTGTCCTCCCAGTTTTATGTCTTTACTTTCCGTGTTTGTCTTTACGAAGGAAGACGGGTTGGGACTTCATTCTCTCTCTCTCTCTCTCTCTCTCTCTCTCTCTCTCTCTCTCAGCCTCATGTGTTATGTTTATCTACCATCTCTTAGTTGGGCATTGGATATTGATGCTGGTGATATTTACGGTTAATTACGTATACTGTTATCAGATATTCAAGTCATTATCGTTTTTAATTAACCTTATTTCCCAGCAATGAATGGGGTGGGTGAAATAAGGGATTAGCTCAGCCCCTTCTGTCCGATGACGTATATTTTTAGTTTACTTTTGCCACCTCAAGACGATTTTAATTTGGAAAACTGTATTTTTATTATTATTATTGTTGTTATTATTATTATTATTATTATTATTATTATTATTATCGTTATTTTTATTATTATTATTACTGTTATTACTGTTATTATTAGCAGTAGTGGTAGTCGTAGTAGTAGTCGCAGTAGTAGTAGTAGTGGTAGTAGTAGCAGCCATATTACGCCATCACAACCTAGTTCCTTTCCTAAGCAGAGTAAAACCATCTGAAGGCAGCAGAAATAAGTTGTAAAATATGTCGTTCCATTTCTTTTTATTCTCGCCTATAGTTACCATATAATTTCATTCAGATGGGAAGACCGCCTTACTCTACTCCTTTTATTCTAACTTGGCCCGGATTTTCGTCCTTTTGCAGCTCATTTCACGTAACTCAGTGGAAGAAAAAGGCAATGCTGCGGCTCTACATCCTTTCCTTAGCGCTTCTTCGTGACTAGCATCATATTTAAGTGTTGATGTGGCTCTACATCCTTTCTGCGGCACTTCTTCGTGACTAGCATCGTATTTAAGTGTTAATGTGTTGCTATCATCTAGTACTAAAGATGGGGAGATGGTATTTTTGGGCCAAGGTAGAGTAAAGAAGGTATAGTGGAAGTGTTAATGAAGGCCATATCTAACCCCTCCAGTTGGAAAAATCTCTCAAGTTGAAGAAAATCGTCTGTAAATAGTGGTGGTTAAATGAAAAGGACTGAGAGGACATGAAGGCGATTTGTTTGTGGCCACCCTTTACGGAATTAAGGCGTCTCGCAGTAGATAGATAGACTGAGAGGATTAAACAAGAAAATAAATAATAAACTGTCTTTTACTTACCAAAAGACAAGAGAATAATATCATCATCATCATCCGGACCTCCTTTCCCACCGTAGGGAAGGGTGAGGAAATGAGAATATGAATATAAATAATAACATAAGTAATAAAACATCCTTACCTTACCAAAAGACAAGAGATACACATTGTTTATGTTTCATAAAATATTTATTGAGCATTTGTTCAAAATTTAAATACAAAAGTTGAATACATAAAATCTATTAAATTCAACAATATTTTGAAGTTTGAAGGTATCACATTTGATGAAGAGGGGGGAGCCCGTGGTTCCGTATACACAAAGGAGACTATGTACAAGTAGTTAATACCCAGTGGACAGTAATTGTATACAAGGTTACATAGTGGGGGCGGGAGCGGCTTGGGCCAGAGAGAGAGAGGGAGAAAAGTATGGTCGCAAACACAATAATTTTCCTGTCGCAACTATGATTTCTATTTCCAGGGAGAACAAGGAAGCGAGACTGCAGAAAACTTCCCATTTCTTTTGTCCTTCCTGCAGAAATAAATGTGAGTTACGGGAGGAAAATTATCATCAGTTACTTCAGTGAATCTCTACTCAAGCCGCCTCGCCTCCCCTCGGCCTCAGAGCCTAGAGTCACAAACTAGAGATCTTTTCCCACTTATAACTAACATTTCTTTTTGTAGGGAGGACAAGAGACATTGGCAGGGTCTTGATCCTCCTTTCCTTATCCCTCCTCCAAAAAACAATTCACAGTTTGGCCTACGAAAGGGAATTTAATCGCAAGTCCTTAGTTACGACTGGGAAATTGAATCGTAAGTTTGTAGATTTTCTTCGGCCCATCAGCTCACTTCAGGTCACTTCCTCTTCAAATACTCACACGTAGTAATAGTAAACTAGTAAGGACATTGATACAAGTTGTTTCGTATACTAGACTGTAGGTATGCATGAGACGCGTTATAGTAGTAAGAGAAGCATTTGAAGAGGACCTCTACTACATGACTCTAATTAAGTAAACAAAGCCGCGTCACACATCGACACGTATACATAGTTATTGACACCACAGAGGGTCGTGGGGCTGTACAGACAGAGAAAAAACTATCTTCCCAGTTCCCTCCAAAGGAAATTTCCAGCTGGCGAAACACAACAAGAATCCCATCAAAACAACTACGTCTCAGATGGTTCAAGTCTCCGCTGCATTCGTCAAACCTCGGAAAGATGGTTATTTCTCTGTACTGTACGGTGTTCCCATCGGCACAGGTGATTCTCTGTAGCACCTCGTACACCAGTTATATTTCTGCGGATGGTAATAATACTGACCCCGATTTCAAGATGGATTTAACACTCTCACATCAAGACTACACCCCATCACAGGAGCACAAATCAGTCTCCATTTAGCAAAATACCACATTAACACCTAACAGTGACGGGGTGCAAAGGTGTGTTAGAATTCCCTTGTATATATTAAAGGCAAACCATATCAGTATTGGCAAGAGATGAATAGCAAACGAGAGAATATCAATTTTTTCATCTCTCTATTATACTTTATACTTGGTGCCTCTGGGCGATTTTATGCAGCTTCGGAGAGGCTTTTTAAACTGCGGGGTTGGACATACACCTTCATCAACATCTTCAGTATTAACATTGGAGCTCTCCTAGCTCAAAATCGTCCAACAGTCTCAAGAATAAATAATAATAACAATAGTAATAATAGTAATGATAATAAAAATAATAATAATAATCATCATCATCATACTTAGGGGGTTTACATTCCCTCGTATACTTTACTTCAGACTGCTTCAGTGTTAGATATTTATAACATTCAAAATAATACATACGTGACAGTGTACATAAATGAACTAATAACGAAGAGGTGCTACAAAGCTTTCTCCTAACCCACCTTGAATACGTCTGACGATAAACACACTTAGCGTCACCTGCGTGTGTGTGTGTGTGTGTGTGTGTGTGTGTGTGTGTGTGTGTGTGTGTGTGTGTGTGTGTGTGTGTGTGTGTGTGACGTGAGAGGTGACTGGTGACACACAGTGGGGGAAAGGTAGTAGTAGTAGTAGCAATGGTGGCAGCGATGGTAGTAGTAGTAGTAATAGTAGTAGTAGTAGTAGTAGTAGTAGTAGTAGTAGTAGTAGTAGTAGTAGTAGCTGTAGTATCAACTCATCTGCAGTAATACATACACATATCATGTATTCACACTAATCACTAAGGCGCGGTAGTAACACACACACGCACACACTGCTGATATAGAGAAGCAGCAATGCATCTTCAGTGACATGTATTTTCACTGTGTTATTTGCAGTGATACATTCTGGCTTAGGAGTAGATGTAGCACCTCTTCCTTTGTTAATTCATCCATACCACACCTTATTTTTTTCTCCAGGTGTTATTTATACCTGTTATACATTTAATATTATGCATAGCTGGTACTAGTTTACAAGGGGATGTTTTTACGTCATGCAGAAAGAAACTGGCAAGGAAGAGATGACAATGGTGCTCTGAAGATTTCTAGAATACGGAGCTAGATTGTCGTAACTCCATGCCATTTGAGTATAACCATGACAACGAACCATAGTAGTAGTAGTAATAGTAGTAGTAGTAGTAGTAGTGATTATGTACTATTTATAACATATTAAGATGGTGGAATGACGTTTTGTGAGGAATGATGCGTCCCTCCCGATAAATGTAACTGAGGAAGGTCCAGGTGGGAATGTACTCGAAGTAGAACTGATAGCAGAACCGAGATAAGAGGCAGAGATACGAGATAAGAGGTAGCGGGGCACGTGCAGGAAGTGGGGGGAGTGAGAGATAAGAGAGGAGACATTGGAGGGAGAAAGGGGTAGAAGGGGATGAGGGAAGTGGAGGGAGAAGCGCCGGGGAGGGAAGAGGAGAGCGCCTGCCCTTCTGACTGGCTGGATGGGTAGGTGGGTGGAGGGGGTGTTCATGAGTTCAGGGATAAGGTATTGGAGTGGGTGGAGGGTGTGTGGAAGGGTTCAGGGCAAAGGTACTTGGATGGGTAGGTGGTGGGTGCAAGGGTTTAGCGAGAAAGTATTGGGGACGGCGGATAGGTGGGGTCGGGGGGGGGCGGGGTTAATTATATGTACTGGCACAGGTGTGAGTAAAGATAACCTCCAACTCTCCCTCTCCCTCGCTCTACCTGTCCTGAGAGCTTAACCGCTGTACTGTGAGCTCTCCTTCCTGAGCTTTATAAAATCGTCTTGGTAAAATCGTCTTTGGGCACGAATTAACCTGAAGAAAGCAACATCGCACCAAAGAGGTTGATCGAAGCTACTTACACTCCCTTCAGTAAGAGGGATCCCTTTTTAAATTAACCAAGTCTTCCAGAATTAACCTAAAATGAAATGAAAAAAGACCAGACGACTTAAGATGAATTTAACTCCTTACGACCGCCACTCCGTTTTATTCAAGCAGATTACTCCTTGTGAATACGTAAAACAATCGCCATTAACCCTGTCTCCATACAATAAACTTTTTTCTTTTAGCCTGGCGGGGATCTCGTAGTGAAAGGATTAAGAAACAGGAACTTCTTTACTCACACACCTGTTGCTTCGTAAAATAAGAACTGATACTAAAACGGGAAATGATCTTAGAACTGTGATGTATGGCAGTTAGTACCAGGAAAGCCGAATCTTAGACACCCACGGCCATAGTGAGAGGAAGGAAGTGGGGTGCGGGGAGGGGAGAGAGGAGGAAGTGGGGTGTGGGGAGGGGAGAAAGGAGGAAGAGAGTGCGTGAGGGTAAGAGTGCGAGCCACGCCGTCTGGTACGCTATCATTACTATTGATAAAAGTGGGGTCTTCTTACGCCACACAACAGGTCCACACAACAGGCCGGGAGGGAAGGCCAGAGAGGGAGGAGGGGGGTGATTGGGAGAGGTGAGGGGGGAAGGAGGTTAAAGGGAGAGGGTGTGGGAGGCTTGAGAGAGGCGTGAGGGGGTGATGGGGACCTGCGAGAGGCGTGAAGGGATGAGGGAGGTGGCAAGAGAGAATTGAAGGTGTGTAGGGTAAAGGAGGTTTGAGGGCGAGGGTGATCAAGGTTTGAAGGGATGTGGGGTGAGGGAGGGGTAAGGGGTACGGTACATAGGCAGGGTGGGAAATGTTATAGGTAGGTAAGCAGAAGGGATATAGGCTGATAGAGAAGAGGGGTTAGGGGAGGATGGGTATATACTGTATATCGTATTGTGACAGAGTAAAGATGGGTGGAGGGAGGAGGGGGATGACTGCTTGAGATTGAGAAAGATGTGGGTGTGGGAAAGAAAAGAGGAATATTTCGCCTGAGGAAGATAAGATGTGGGCTGTAGAAAGAGGAGGTGGAACATTTGCTTATGAGGAAGAAGAGGGGTTGGAGCAGGGAGGGGAAGTAATTATTTGCTTGTACGGAAGACAGAGGTGGACTCAAGAAGGAGAGGGGAGGATGAAAAGTGGAGTGAAGGAGGAGTGAGGGAAGAATATTTCGCTTGTGACTGATTCTTGGAGTGACTTAATACTGCGGTTGGAGTTGAGGTTGAGCAATTACCCGTAAGGCTGGGTCGTGTCCGGTACAGAACCACAAAATTGGGGAGATTATTTCTGTCGTGAACAAGGGCAGCCGAATGTATGACTGTCTGCGCCACAATTCAGGAACAACACAGGGGACGTATTCATAAACCTTCTTGAGCCTTGAGTCGCATTTAAGATCGTATTATCTGAATCTCCAACAGCCACAAAAAACCTAACAACAAAACCTGAGTGAATCATAGCCTGCGAAAAGGGCGAAAAAGTTTAATGATTCATGATCCTCCTAAGCGACTTGAAACCGGTCTTCGTTTTTATTCTTACCTCCTCCAGACTTTATTTCAGTTTAGGAGAGACTTTCTGACCTGGAGGGGTTTGATACAGCCTTCATTACCACCTTCCCTACAGCAGGTCTCCCCTGAGCTGAGGAAAATCGTCTGGAGGTAGCAAAAATGGAAATGTCGTCACTGGAATCAAGAAGTTAACACGCCTTGGTATCTTGTTTATTGTAGAAAAAAAAAGAGAAAAAAAAATGGGCTAAGATTATCTGTGAAAACGTCCCCTGGTTCCTCTAGGCGATTTTAGTCTTCTGTTAGTCTATCCATTACCTTGTCTATCTGTCTGTTTCCTTCTCTGTCTAACCACTGCCTTGTCTATCCATCGCTTGACATGTTATAATCTGGGCTCATTGTTGCGTATGGGGAGGATATCATGCACTCGTCAAATGATCAACAATACATTAATGATTGACAGCCGTGATTGCATGCATGAGAAAGGCACCAGCGCACTCCCATTACAAAAAAAAAAAAAAAAAAAAAAAAATGAATTCAGGTTTCCGCGAGAGAGGTTTGAAGCAACTGTTGGAAAAAAAAAAATAATGTAGTGCCGTTCCCCTCTCAAAAAATCCTATGTTTTTTTTTTTCCCCTACTTAAATGTAACAAAAGAAGAGCAACTGCCTCCACAAAGTATGCAAAAATAATATGGGAAAATTTAATTAGAAACTGAATATATTTAAAACTGAAGGAAACCAGAGAGGATTTCAGTGCCTTTCTCATGTTTATAGAATTGGCTGTTGTTGTTATGGTAGTACATCAGATATATTGGTATACAGTTCTAGAGGTATGAGGGGAAGTGTGCTTGTGTGCGTGTGCGTACATTTGGGAGTCATATCCCAAACACACACACACACATACACCCATAGAGGATGGTGTTTGTGTGGGGGTCATGTCCCAAATGCACAAACACCCAAACATCCCTAGAGGTAGGTGTTTGTGTGTGTGTGGGGGGGGGGGTCATAATTATCCCAAACACACAAAACACTTCCCTAGAGGTAGAAGGTGTGTTTGTGTGGGTGGTCATATCCCAAACACACAAACACCTACACATCCCTAGAGGTAGCTAAGTGTCTTGGATCCCGCTGCACATCACAAACAAATCAGCCTTTCAGAGATACACATGAGGTTGATGGAACTTTAGTCGACGTCGCTCCTTTTCTTTCTATTATTATGCTTTATATGAACTTAATACATTACTGCAAATCCTTTCAGACTGACGACGTGTTTATATATTTTCCAAAAGCTTGACAAGACCGTCTGCTGGTGGCTTTAAAAAAAAAAAAAAAAAAAAAAAAGTGATCAGAATAAGGACCGGTTTTAATTCTTTGGATGGTATGATTTATCCAGTTGAATAAAATCCTTCACTGTCAGCATGAGTGAAATATCAAAGTGTGTCTGTAGCGCCAAAACCACCATTAGCCTTCAGGAGTGCTGGGATTGATTACGGCTGAGGAAAATCGTCTGCTTTGGTCTGAACGAAATACCAAAAGGGTCATTAACCTTGGTGACATATAGGGCTCTGGAGAGATTTCCGGAACTGGAGAAGCTTGATATAAACCCCATTAACTCCACTAATAACAGGCCTCCAAAAAAAAAAAATAATAATAAAAAATAAAAATAAAAAAGATCGTTACAGGAATGGGACAAAATATACCTCACGAATTAGAGAGACGAGACCGATGTTGCGACGAATCCAAAACCGAAAAATCAGTCAAAAATCAAAAATAAATCATAGGAAACAATAAGCATCATTATAACGAACAGGCAGGATAAATATTGGTATAATCTTTGAGCTTCACTACACCCCAATAAGGCTAGTGAGGCATTAAAGCGAATTTTGGGATTAATATACTGATCTCTGTATATTATTTCGGGTTATCTGAGAGTACGAATGGCTTTAGAATATTAGGTGAAAAGAATGACTGGGTTTTATTTCACGGACACGGACTGATGCGAGGCTGGCTGAGGGTGCACGCAGGCTTATTATTATTATTATTACTATTATTATTATTATTATTAATACTGAATAGTAGTAGCAGTCGTTCCCATACCATTTTCCAATCTGAATCGTTTTCCATTTTACTTATATGGAGTGAAATAGTTCCTTTTGACATACTATTCTTGAACTAACACCCTTTTCCCCTGAGAACTAACCAAAGACTATCAGGAATTACTATCAACTATTAAAGCTTTCGTCACAGGGATTGGCAGTTTATCCCAAAAATATGACGTGGATCCAATATAGGCCACATATCATCAGTAAGCCATCTTCCTACGAATTAAAATGTGAGAGAAAATATTGTTACCATTTCGAGTAAAGACAGTATAAGAAATCAGTAATATCAAAAATAATTATGTAGTTTTACGTATTTTTTGAGGCGACGTTAATTTGGACGAAAATGGCTGCAAATTGCCGACTTTAATGTGATCTGGGTGAGGACTTTTAATTACTTGAAATTTAATAGGCCATTGCCTTATGTTTATATTGTTTTTGATGTGACAGAGGTGAGGAGAGGGTGTCAGAGGGTACGAAGTCGGCCTGATCCGGGCTGACCACTCCCACCACCACCTCCACACCTGCACATCCACCACCACCACCACCTCCACACCTGCACTTCCACCACCACCACCACCACACTTGTCCACTGCCAACACCATCCCTGAACTTCCAGCACCACCACACATGACCAATGCCATTACCACCACTTCACTTCCACCACTACCACCCCTGCACTTCCACCACCACCACCATCACACCTGACCAATGCCACTACCACCACTTCACCTACAACAATACCACCCCTGCACTTCCACCACCACCACCACCACGCATGACCACTGCCACCACCACCACACTTGCACTTCCACT
The DNA here is from genome assembly GCF_032717465.1 of Coenobita brevimanus. Lineage (NCBI taxonomy): Eukaryota > Metazoa > Arthropoda > Malacostraca > Decapoda > Coenobitidae > Coenobita > Coenobita brevimanus. Next base: position 57,407,893 of record NC_136977.1, read on the forward strand.
ACCACCATCATACCAGACCACTGCATTTTCAACATTACCATCCCTGCAATTCCACCATCACCACACCTGACCCCAGCTGACCACCACCACACCTGGCGTTTTTGCCCTACCTGCACCAGAAAGTCATTAAGGCGGGAGAACCAGTTTTTCCCCCTTGTAGTTTGGTAACAGATTGTTTAATAATGATGATCGTGTGTCGAGAATTACAAATCGAGAGAATTACTTTCCGAACTGGGGCGTGGCTTGAGCGGCTTTTGAGCGCCATTTTTCTCCGGATTCACAAAACACATTTACGGTGGAAGGAGTTATACCCACACGTTAAAATCTATTGTGAAGGTCCAACGATTTAGGCCCGACTTGGAGCCTCAGTCTTCACGGTAAACACAGCAGTAATAGGTGGATACAGTTTCTTCTATCTGAACTTCAAAATAAGTGTGAAATCAAAACCCAAACTTTTAATCAGTTCACGTAATTAATTTTGTTTTTCCAGGCAGCTCAACGAAGGAAAATTCAATATCTTTCCCATCTCTAGTTCCTCCTTAAAAAAAAAAAAAAAAAAAAAAAGAATCTCACGAGGGGAAAATAATCGTAGTCTTTATGTTTTGGCAGGAAAGTCAAGGAAAGCAATACAGAATCTGTCCCCATCTTTCGCTCTTCCTGAAAAAAACAGATCTTACGTACGGGAGGAACATTGTCGTAAGTTGGTTTAGGAAGGACAAGAATATCATCCAGTGTCCCTCGGTTGTCCTGGGGGGAAAAAAAAATCTTAAGTTACGAAGGTGAATTTGATCGTAAGTTTGTAAATTCCTCTCGGTCGGTGGAGTGAGGAAGCAGCACATAAAATCTCATTACAAACTGGAATGTGTGTGTGTGTGTGTGTGTGTGTGTGTGTGTGTGTGTGTGTGTGTGTGTGTGTGTGTGTGTGTGGTGTCATTACAAGCGCCTTAATGACCTGTATCTGCGCATAATGACACACGTTCCACCTGTTACCACGACCATCACATCACTGAGGGGCGTTCTCTGCCATCTCTTAGTATTATAATTACCGAGATGATCACCCCGAATCCCATTAACCATTTTAGATCGAGTAGGTCATGGATTTATCATATTTTCGCCGATTTAATTCAGCTTAAGGAAAGATCTACAGTTTGAAGGGGTTATTGAAAGCTGTCTAACCCCTCCAGTTCGAAAAAGTACACCCTAGACAGAATAAAATCGTCTGGAGATAGCAAGATTTAAGTAAGAATGACAGTCAGGCTGAAAGGGTTAATTAATTACAGGTTAATGAGTAACGTAAGTAGGTCTTGTCTTGGTGCAGGTGGGAACGCGATAATTAACCAGTATACTTGTAATTACCATCATTTAGCGTCCTAGTTTTTATAGGGCATGCTTTAGGCATTTAATGTCGATAACTTGTAGGATTATCTGTCAGTGTATCCGGACAAGGCTTGGGTGTCCTTAAAAAAAAAAAAAAAAAAAAAAAAAAAAAAAAGTAAAAGTCTGACACCTGAAAAGCCCGTCTCCGAGATTTTCTAGTCTCTTGGCGTGACAGCGTATCAACTCCTTCAGTTCTATAAGGCATTTCTACACTTAAATCTTGCTGCCTTAAGACTACTTCATTCGTCTTGTGAGAAATCTGACGAACTGGGGGTCAAATGTAGCCTTCTTTTACTCTCACTACGTCTTCCAATAAGTTGAAAAAAGATGGTCTAAGTCTCAAAAATATATAATGGGATTGAAGGAGTTAAATCCCCTAATTATGACATTTACTCCTTTCTCTATCATGGACGCTTTTATATTTCTTAATCTAAATCCTGATAATCTTAGATAGTTGAGGGAAATCCAGGATCCGAAATGATAATCGATTGTTACCATAGCTTTCAACCTTTCGACTGCCATATTTTCCCCCGGTTCAACAAAATCGGCTTGTAATTGCTTGAGTAACATACTTAATGGGTGCATAGAACGATTTTATGACACACATCATGTTGGGTGTGGGGAGACGGATGTGGTGTTAGGGTGTACTGTGAGACAGAGAGTGTGGCGTGAGTGAGGGTGCAGTGTGAGGGTGTGTGGTGTAAGGAAGGGTGAGTGATGTGTCTGGTATAAGATCGGGAGTGTAGTGTGCGATAAAGAGTGTGGTGTAAGGGTGTGTGGTGTGAGGGAGGGTGAGTGGTGTGATTGTGTGGTGTAAGCTAGGGAGTGTAGTGTGCGATAAAGAGTGTGGTGTAAGGGTGTGTGGTGTGAGGGAGGGTGAATGGTGTGATTGTGTGGTGTAAGCTAGGGAGTGTAGTGTGCGATAAAGAGTGTGGTGTAAGGGTGTGTGGTGTGAGGGAGGGTGTGTTGTGTGGGGCGGGTGCTGCCTCTCAGTGGTGTGACTCGAGGCCTCGCGCTGGGCCGGGCGGGGTGGGGCGGGGTGGCGTAGGGTAGAGTCCAGCAACATTGATTTATCCAACTTATTATCAATCTCCAGCAGGCGCCTCTGGATTTTTCGATCATATAGAGCTAGCAAGGTGGTAGGTTGGTCATGTACCCCAAAATATTCTGGCCTATAGTAAATTATCCACGTTGAAGAGGATAATACAGGAGTTACATTTATATTACCAAGGTTTAAATCAATCTATAGGCTACGTGAGAATGCTAAATATCCGTTAGTAAATTGTAAGGACTGGTTGGCAATTTCAGCTGGATTTTGTAATACTCCTGCCAAACTAAAGATCGCTCATGGCAACCGAACAGCCGTCACAGTTCCTTAAAGCATGACAGTCCCAGAAAACGACCATGCAGGAGTGATTCATGACGAGGAAAATCGCTCATATCCGTCAACCGTTTGTCACCGGAGTGCGAGGAGCGTGGCTGTAGGAAGTCTAGCAACCCCTTCTGTTCGAGGATGTCAAATTTCACTCTTCCCATCTCCAGGCGATTCGATCCAACTTAAGGAGACTGGACTTCGGGGAGATTTTATGATTTGAAAGGACCATTAATTCCTTCAAAGCAAGATTTTTTTTTTTAAATTTCCCTGAACCGAACTGCGTGACGGTAACAATAAACTAAAGAGCAAGACCAATAAAGAGGACGTTATCGGGCTGAAGTGATAACCCCTTCAGATACTTCATTCCTCCTACCCTTAGATAGATACATTAAAAGGACCTGTAGTTGCGAAGAGGACCAAAAGGAGGGTGTAAGAACAACAGGTAACTTCATCACACCGGCACTATAAAACTCTTTGAGAACGTCAGAGATCTTTATTTTACCCACACTGCCAGACGATTCTTATTTTAGATCACATGTGGCATACCATCAGACTGGCTCAGACGATTTATTTGGGTAATGAGTGACTTCCCATCCTCTCAAGTGTCTAGTATGCATTTAAGGACGTGCACCGCCTGACGATTTCCCTCAGCTGTTCCAAATTACAACCAGAAGGCTTTTTATTCAGATTATGCGAGTGGCTTCCCATCGTCTTTGGATTGGATTTTTTTTTTTTTTTTATGCAAGGAAGAAGGAACCAGAGGGTAAAGTCCGAAAGATTGTTCCATGAAAAAATAAAAACAAGTCAAACTCATGATCCGTTCAGTTATTCCCGTATTTACTTCTATTTACTTGAAGATATACAGATGACACGCCCTTCTGAGTTGGTATTATTTATTTACGAATCATTTTCCGTTGCTGTGATTCAATTAAGGCATTTCTCTCGTAATAATGCATGCTGAAGCCAAGACACTTTCCCCATATGATTCATGCGGACGTATTCTAGTCAGCTCTAAAGGTACTCAAACACGTCTTCCTTACCAGTGGGTTTCTCCATAATACACATTAACACTCTTCTGTCGTATATTGATATTTAAAAGACGCAAATAACACAAAAAACATATACAAAATATACAGAATACATCAGCTAAGGCCACCTTGCACCCCTTCCTCAGCGATGTATTTTGCACATTAAATCTTGTCATTCTTGTTTATGCTATTAATGTATTTTTTATCTCGACATAGATTGCAAAAACAGCATCCTGGATTAAATGAACGTAAGAAATAGAGATAAGCTAATAAGGAAGATGTGATAAGCAGCCTCCAAGAGCACTAGAATACGGCTATAAATCTCTCAGTGCTATTTTTTATCAGAGTTTTCATATACCATTCCTTTTAGTCATTATACTGAACACCATCTTTTAAGTGCACTCCTCTTGGTAGTATTTACAGTATATATTAAGCAGTCGTGATGAAGGGACTGAGCAGACAAACAAAACACATTATCTACCTGTTATACAAAATATGTATTTGTCACAGAAAAAAAATAATAATAATGCTTTGGCTATCTCAGTGCGTTGAACACCTCCTCAAACATGAACAAACTTCGTAATTTCAGTTCAGTACAAACAAAAACAAACAAAATGGATACAAAACAGAATGACTAAGGTAACAAACTCGACAAGCCTCCCCCCCCCCCTTCCCCAAGCCCTGCCCAGCGCCGCGAGGGAAGGGGGGCGAGGTGAGGGAGGGGGAGGTCAGGGGGCAACCAACACTCAGGAGTCAGATTCACAAACAAACTTACGATGAATCCTGTATCGTAACTAAGATCTGTTTTTGCAGCAAGGACAGACATAGAAAGATTTTTGTGCTTCCCATTCACTGTCTAGCAAAATAATCATAATATCAGTAAAACTGTTCTTGTATTTTAACTTTTTCTCAGAACAAGAGTAATATTTATTTTCTAGCATATATTTTCCAAGAACCACTGTAATATTTCGTACATAACTACATAATATTTGCTTTTTACATGATCTAGACATTTCTCTAAGATTTTTTATTTTCTTTTTGGTAGAACAAGATACGATGTTTTTTTTTTTTTTTTACTCTCCTTCACCTTCATAAACACACATCGATTACCAGTGGATTCGATCGTAAGTCTGTTTTTCAATACGACCCTGAGATATGCAGACGTTGGCCTACTACACAGGGGAGGGCAGGACAGGTCTAGGGCAGGCCAGGGTAGGGCAGGGCAAGGCAGGACAGGGGCGCTAGGATTGTTTTTCTCTAACCCATTCAGTACAAACTCTTACTTTTATTTAACCTCTTCAACATAATGACGTCGTTTTAAGTTTATTCTTGCTAACTTTACAGATTTACTCAGCTTAGTAATGACCTCTTGTAATGAAGGGGTTAATGAAAGCTAACCCTTCCAATCCAAAAGCTTTCTCCCAAGCTGATTAAAGTTACCGGGTCTGGAAGTTGCAAGAGAAAATAAGAAAGACGTCATTGAGTGGATGGGGTTAATTCATCCTACCGTCACACTATTTCCTCCACCTATGAGAGATGAGGTTTGAGACTGTCCCCACTCACCTCACTCCAATATCTCTATTTTACACACATGTTTAGCTTTTCGGTGACCACGTAATGAAAGGGTTAGCGAGGTAGTCTCCATTTACCCCTTCACTGTGACGACGTCCTTCCCTGTTCTTACTGTCCACACACCCTTTCGTTCATCTTCTATAAGGCCTTGCGTAGCGAATGTGTGTTGGAATATTTTACAGACTGGGCAAAGTGTTATATGTGCAGAAGCCACGTTTTGTGTACATTTTTGTTATTACGTAAGACCAGCGTCAGTTGCTCATTTATACTCTGATGCACTAACTTCATGCTGGTATATTTTAAGGCAAATTCCTATTGGCTGGTGGAATATGCTTAAGAAGTGACAAAGTTATTACTGTTGACATTACTTTGAAATGTATATCAGTATCTAATTTTACGTAATCTTATGCAGCTGCACATCCTGGCTCAGGTTAAGTCCTTGACATGATAAGGTGATAACGGCATTGCCTTGAGATAGGGTACCATATTCTGGGTGGTAATGGACACTTCGTGATACCATTTTCATTTGTCACCTGCTATGCAAATTACTTCCTAACAATTCCTTGGTATATATATATATACTGCGAATAACCATGCCCTGTTGTAAATGTAGTATCGTCATTAAATAAAGTCGGTAGTTAGATTTATGTCAGTCACCACAAGGTATTTTAATAAGATCAGAGGCTATTTAACCTCCTAATGCCCCTTCTGGCTTGACCTGTCCTGCCTTCAGCTGCCCTTCATAACAGGATTACTTGATTTAAAGTTTTTTTTTTTTTTATCAGCTGACATGTAGTTTTATTCATGACAGGTAACTCCAGGTACCTTCTCCAAACATGTGGGCCTCGGAGACAGCCCGGACTCGATATACTCTATACTTGTACAGTATTTACAAGATCAACACACACACACACACACACACACACACACACACACACGCACGATCACTCTAGTGGACCATTACACTACTAGCAACTCAGCAGTCCTTGCCTAACATACACACATATCACATTGGTTATCACGGCACTACATTATATACAAATGGTCATATGTCCAAGTTTATGATATCTGTTCACTAACTTTGACACCAAACTTGACAGTTGGCATTGATTGGCACCATATTCCCTCTCCAGCTATTCCAACATTCATCAGGCAAGAATAAAAATGCGAGGGAGTAAATAGTGGAGCAGTAATGGACTGATGCCACTTCGTTGTATAACCAACATAATTTAGACTTTCCTAAAACAGAAAATCTTGGGTGGTGCCCCGGAAGAGCACCGCTGATGGCACGGAGGAGCCGCTCCTGACACTGCTGGTGGCAAGGTGAGGTGACACGTCGCATGGCACTGGTAGCATTTACACAAACATGACAATATCGTGGACACCTGCTCAGCAAGAGACGACACTTGGTTGAGTCTTTAACGGTATACATATAGGAATACTTTTCCTTACACCCTGAGCAAGATCAACACGATTTTTTCTTATATAGCACAGCCCTTAGTAAGTGATGCCTCAGAAGCAACATGGTACAAAGCACATAACCAAGGAAATTACTGTCATACTAACACCAGCCGAAGTTACCTTCATATCCCTGCCAGTATTAGCATCCAAGATATATTACCTTTAGTTCTGAGTAGGACTGAGCACCTGCTGGTTCTGGGCCGGAGATTGGTTAGGTTGACCTAGGTGGGACAAGCGTCACCGCTTGTGCTTGTGCCACAAACCAAGGTTAAGAACTGACAAACGAGGCAGTTGCATAATCCTCTCGAGACCTACAGTGGTGATGCGGTTGCAGCCGTAGAGGTCGATGCAGTATAGGTTGGTGAGGTGTTCAGCTATTAACTGCAGCCCCTTATCCGTTACCCGTACACACTGCCCGATGTTTAGCGTGTCCAGCTCGTGCAGTGTACGGGCGATGCGCTGAATGCCGTCGTCGCTGATCTGGCAGGCGGAGCAGGAGAGTGACCGCAGAGTAAAGAGGCCCTGCGAGATGTGCACCAGGGCCTGGTCACCGATCTTGTCGCAGAAGGACACGTCTAGCGTAGTTATCCTAGACCCGCCCTCCGCCAGGTACGCTATCCCGATGTCCGATATGTTGTCGCACGATCTCAGGTTCAGCTCACGCAAGCTTGGCATTCGAGCCAGGTACTTGAGGCCGGAGTCTGTGATGCTGGCACAGAAAGATAGGTTTATGCTCTTCAGGTTGGGGAGACCATTGGCGACGTGTCTGAGGGCCTCGTCCGACAGTTTCTGACAGTCTTGGAGACCCAGGTACTCGAGCGCTCGCGTGCCGTCCGCCGCCTCCTGGTGCTGTCCCGCCAGGTAAGCTATCCCCTGGTTGCTCACAAGACAACATGACCTTAGATTCAACTTGCGCAATTTTTTAAGTCCCCAGGCCACCAGCAGGAGGCCTGTGTTGGTGATGTACGAGCAGCCCCCCAGCTCCAGCACTTCGAGGTTCCGTAGCTGCTGAGCGATCTTTCCCAGCGCTGAATCGGAGATTTGTTTACAGAGTGAGAGGTTGAGGTGAGTGAGAGAGGGACATTCATTGGCGAAGGCGTGGGTGAGGCTGATGTCGGACACATTATAGCAGCCGGAGAGGTTGAGGGAGGTGATGTTGGGCACCCCGCTGATGACGTCCCTCAGCACCCGCCGCAGCGACAGCACCTGCACGCGGCGGATACCTCGACACCCCAGCGACTCGAACAAAGACGGGTTAGCTCTGCGCAGGTGGAGCTTAGCCTCTACTCCTCTCCATA
>NC_136977.1:57421003-57466003 GCF_032717465.1 Coenobita brevimanus
TATGGTGGTGGAGGTGGTGAGGTGGGTAGAGGAGGTGGATTTCCAGGGAGACGCAAGCAATTACATCCAGGCTGAAAAGGTGGTGATGAGGTATGCCCTCTCTGAACAGGCAACAAGCACAGAGCTTGTAGGGGATGTGTTCTGGTAGGCTGGTGTGTGTGTGTGTGTGTATGTGTGTGTGTGAGAGACACACACACACACACACACACACACACACACACACACACACACACACACACACACACACACACACACACAAAGGGGACCCGCGAGATCCAGCGAAGGTTACGTTATACACGGACATTCAGACATACATAACAGACGAGGAGGGAGAGTCGGAGGTGCGGGGAAGGAGGAGGAGGAGGAGGAGGAGGAGGAGGAGGTGTAGGGGCGAGGGGTCGTGGAGGTGAAGGTGGGCGAGGGTGGAGGTCATTGTTGTGGAGGCCAGAGGTATTGTGGGCAGGGGTGATGGAGAGGGAGGATGAGGTGATGCTGGTGGAGAGAGATGTTGGTGCAAAGAGGTGAAGCTTGTGGTGTTATAGTGGTGTAGGGAAGGGGAGATTATGGCGCTATGGTGGTGTAGGGGGATGGAGATTATGGTGTTATGGTGATATAGGAAGGTGAAGGTTTCGGTATAGGGAAGAGGGGATATGTGATGGTGTGGGTATAAGGAGTGTATGTTATGGTGTATAGAGGAGGCATATGACTGTTATGGTGTCAGTTGAATGTAGTTGAATGGTGCAGGAAGGTGATTGTGGAAGTGTGGTTTTAAGTGGATAGTATGGTGGGATGGTGCCTGGGAGTGTGGATAAGGAGTGTGATAGTTATGGTAGTATGATAAAGGAAGGTGATTAGTGTGAGTGTGTGTGTGTAGACGGTAGTGGTATAAAGTATGAAGTTGCAGTGACGTAGGTGAAGACACTAGGTCGCGGCAATTTAAGATAAGGAGGAAGAGGATTTAGGGGAGATAAGGAAGTACACAGAGAGAGAGAGAGAGAGAGAGAGAGAGAGAAAGTTCATCCCTTGAGTCGAGCCAAGTCACTCAGTATCAGACAACCCCTTCAGTCCGATTTTTTTTTTTCAGATAACCCCGTCAGTCCGATTTTTTTTTTTTTTTTTTCAGGGATATGCGCACACCTTGAGGCGCCGTCAGATTTTAGACTTCAGACGCCTTAATGTTTTCTTCAGGCACCTTCATACTTACACCACTAGACTTCAGTCATCTTCATGTTTACACCCTCAGACTTCAGGCATCTTCATGTTTACACCCTCAGACTTCAGGCACCTTCATATTTACACTTCAGACTTCAGGCATCTTCATGTTTACACCCTCAGACTTCAGGCATCTTCATATTTACACTTCAGACTTCAGGCACCTTCATATTTACACCTGCAGACTTCAGGCACCTTCATATTTACACTTAAGACTTCAGGCACCTTCATATTTACACTTCAGGCTTCAGGCACCTTCATATTTACACCCAAGACTTAAGGCACCTTCGTATTTACACATCAGAATTCAGGCACCTTCATATTTACACTTCAGACTTCAGGCGCCTTCATATTTACACCTGCAGACTTCAGGCACCTTCATATTTACACTTCAGACTTCAGGGGCCTTCATATTTACACCTGCAGACTTCAGGCGCCTTCATATTTACACTTCAGACTTCAGGCGCCTTCATATTTACAATTCAGACTTCAGGCACCTTCATATTTACACATCAGACATCAGGCGCCTTCATAATTACACCGTCAGACTTCAGGCACCTTCATATTTACACTTCAGACTTCAGGCACCTTCATATTTACACTTCAGACTTCAGGCACCCTCATATTTACACTTCAGACTTCAGGCACCTTCACATTTACACCGCATACTTCAGGCACCTTCATATTTACATTTCAGACTTCGGGCACCTTCATATTTACACCCTCAGACCTCAGGCACCTTCATATTTACACCCTCAGACTTCAGGCACCTTCATGTTTACATTTCAGACTTCAGGCACCTTCATATTTACACTTCAGACTTCAGGCATCTTCATATTTACACTTCAGACTTCAGGCTCCTTCATATTTACACCCTCGGACTTCAGGCACTTTCATATTTACACTTCAGACTTCAGGCACCTTCATATTTACACTTCATACTTCAAGCACCTTAATATTTACACTTCAGACTTCAGGCACCTTCATATTTACACTTCAGACTTCAAGCACCTTCATATTACACTTCAGACTTCAGGCGCCTTCATATTTACACCGTCAGCCTTCAGGCACCTTCATATTTACACGTCAGACTTCAGGCACCTTCGTATTTACACCGCATACTCTAGGCACCTTCATATTTACACTTCGGACTTCAGGCACTTTCATATTTACACCCTCAGACTTCAAGCACCTTCATGTTTGCACTTCAGACTTCATGCACCTTCATATTTACACTTCAGACTTCAGGCTCCTTCATATTTACACCCTTGGACTTCAGGCACCTTCATATTTACACTTCATACTTCAGGCACCTTCATATTTACACTTCATACTTCAGGCACCTTCATATTTACACTTCAGACTTCAGGCACCTTCATATTTACACCCTCAGACTTCAGGCACCTTCATATTTACACCCTCAGACTTCAGGCACCTTCATATTTACACTTCATACTTCAGGCACCTTCATATTTACATCAGCAGACTTCAGGCACCTTCGTATTTACACTTCAGACTTCAGGTACCTTCATATTTACACCTGCAGATTTCAGGCATCTTCATATTTACACCCTCAGACTTCGGGCACCTTCATATTTACACCGTGAAACTTCAGGCACCTTCATACTTACACCTCAGACTTCAGGTCCCCCTCAGCCCCCCCGATCTTACGAAACCCCCCCCCCCGCCCGATATTTCCGACTGATAAGCAGGTGATTTGATACCGACCGATATGATAAGGCCTCACCGATAAGGATTCCCCCCTCCCCCTCCCCCCCGATAATCCCGTAAACTTGGATACCGATAAGACAGGTCGTTTTCGAAGTGGAGATTTCGTAACATTTATTCCTTAGCGATTTATTCTGCATATTACACTTCAGTATCTTCGTGGTGCAAAGAAAGTGTTAAATGTTAGTAAAGGAAATAAAAAGGAAAATAAAGTAATTATGTGACAGTGTTAAGAAGGGATGCAGGTGTGTTGTGTCCGGAGTGCCGTCTGCCGAGATAGATAGATAGATAGAGAGAAAGAGAGAGAAAGGGGGGGGTAGGGATAATTTTCTTCAGGCACTAAAAATTTATGATTGATTTTTGAAGCCTGTCAGTAAACTAGAGGCCAGAATTTTGAAAGAATTATTTACCAAAACACTAAAATGGTGTATCCTCAATGATATCCACGTTTCTTAAGATTTTATTAAGTTTAAGAAAGACGTCTTGTAGTCTCGCAAAGGCTGTTATTGTCGGGGGTCAAGGAAGCTCCCTAACACCTCTTCCATAGCGATTTGTTTTTGGGTATGGCTGCTGTACCTCATGCATAGCGATTTATTTTTGAATATGGGTGGTTAATATCCTTTCGTAGGTTTAAGAAGCTTCCTAACACCTCTTGCTTGGCGATTTATTTTTCGATGTGGGTGGTTAATATCCTTTCTTGCAGGTTAAGGAAGCTCTCGAACACCTCTTCCTTAGCGATTTATTTTTGGGTATGGTTGGCTAATATCCTTTTGTACCTATTGATACAGAGTGTGGTGATATTTGAAGGATTTATGTAACGCGGAAGGGAACGGTAAGGTATAATAAAATAAATCGCCTAGGAGAAGGTGTTAGGGGGAATACGGGCCACTGTCTCTTCTTAAAAACTCATTAAAGCCGTCAGGTGGAGGAGATAGAAATTAATGAAGCAGATAATGAAGGAAGAGCGAGGTAATGACAGGAGAGATAACGAGTGGTAATTAGACTGTAAAGATAAAAGATAAGGAAATAATAATGACAATAAAACTAATGCATATATTTTTATTTTCGGGATATTATATGTGTCACGAGAGGTAAAAAGGGAATTTAATATTTTTTTTAAGCTTATGGGAATTTTGCATGTTTTTAAAGCCTTCTGGACATTTAATTAGGACTGGAAGAAAGATGAAATAATTATACAGAAGGATAAATGATAACCAAGGAAGAGGAAGGAAAGACAGGCAGGGAGATAATGATGATAACGATAATGAGAGTGATGCAAATAGGTAACTCTCAAAGGTACACAGTTTATTAACGAGAGAGAGAGTGAGAGAGAGAGGGGGGGGAAATTAACGTCTTCAGTTTGAGGACGTATTGTGTTACTGCTTGAGACGTACCACACACACACACACACACACACACATCTGAACTCTCAAAACGCAAGCCTTCTTTTCGTGCACTGCCTACACACCACTGACTATCGCCGTCATTCCTCTTTTCCTCCTCCTTTCTTCACTTTCCACTTCCTACACAAACATCAATTTTTTTTTTCTCATATTTTCCGCCTCAACAGTAAGTATCCAGGAGGCGTCAAGAACTCAATAATCTCCTGTGCTTCTCAAAAAATTCCTTCAAAACCCAAGAAAAGACATAATTCCTTCAAGATACAGAAAACACCCTGACCTCTTACGACAGGAGCCAAGCACCTGGAGTAGCAGCATACCCACCCACACCACTCCATATTGTCGTCATTACTTTCTCAACTTTTACTTTACTTTCTCTACTTCCCTCGCTAGCGTTTGACAGTTTCTTAGTTTTAATTTTTTCTTCTGTCTACGAGTGGGTTCATCTACTGTATTCATTCAGTTAACTTCTTTGATACTGTGACGCTTTTCTCCACGTTATTCTTGCCATCTCCAGACGATTTTATTCGGCTTGGGAGGAGGTATGAGACAGGCTCGTATTCTCGGTAATTTAGGAAGCTCCCGAACACCTCTTCCTTTGCGATTTGTTTTGGATATGGCTGGTTTATATCGTTTTGTATGTTATTCAGAGTATGGTGATATTGGAAGGATTCAGATAACACAGAAGAGGACGGTAAAGTGTAATAAACAAAATAAATCGCTTAGGAATATGTGTTAGGGAGCTTCATGAACCGAGGAGAATACAGGTCAAAGCCTCCCTCAGTTTAGGAATACTAGAGAGCAGAGAATAATGAGAAGAGGTGAAATATGAAGCGAAGCAGAAGAGGTGAAATATTAGGCGAAAGAGAAGAAGTGAAATATTAGGCGGAGCAGAAGAGGTGAAATATTAGGCGGAGCAGAAGAGGTGAAATATTAGGCGAAGTAGAAGAGGTGAAATATTAGGTGAAGTAGAAGAGGTGAAATATTAGGCGAAATAGAAGAGGTGAAATATTTGGCAACGTAGAAGAGGTGAAATAATAGGCGAAGTAGAAGAGGTGAAGAATTAGGCGAAGCAGAGCAGGTGAAATATAAGGCAAAGTAAAAGAGGTGAAAAATTAGGCAAGGTAGAAGAGGTGATATATTAGACGAAGTAGAAGAGGTGAAATATTAGACGAAGCAGAAGAAGTGAAATATTAGGTGAAGTAGAAGAGGTGAAATATTAGGCGGAGCAGAAGAGGTGAAATAGTGGGCGTAGCAGAAGAGGTGAAATATTAGGCGGAGTAGAAGAGGTGAAATATTAGGCGAAGTAGAAGAGGTCAAATATTAGGCGGAGCAGAAGAGGTCAAATTAGATGAACTTTTTTATTTCCTATCTATGCTTTACCCAGGTCGGTTGAGGTCGCAAGGCTTCTGTTTTTTCAAGGCGACCGAGAGTTTGCGATGTTTTCACGTCTACCTGGCAATTAGTGTCCAGGTGAATACTCAAAGAAGGTGTTTAATTAGCGCTGAGAAATTACATGAGCGTTAGCGCAGTGAAATAATCTCAGTGCTAAGGTAGGGAAAGATGTGTTAAGTTTCTGATATTTTAGGTCAGCTGAGAGCAAGAGAGGTGGAAGGTTATAATAGGTCGACTAAAGGATATGTGAGGTCGACTGAAAGCATGAATACTGGAGGTCGATTCAGGGCGAGAGAAATCGTTCTTTAAGAGTTCTAAGGTCGAATTAAAGGAAGAACACATTAGGTCGAGTAAAGAAGCGAATATTTTCGACTGAAAGCAGGAATATTGGAGATTGAATTAGGGAAAGAGATATCGTGCTTTGAGTTACTGTAAGCAAGAATATTTAACAGAAGAGTATTTTAGGTCAGTGAAAAATATGAATTACTGAAGTCTACTGAAAGCTACTGCATTATAGATCCCCTGAAGTCATGAATACTTGAGGCTGAGTAGGGTAAGGGAAGGTTTTGCTGTGGAGCTGTTCAGAGTCTATTAAATATTAAGAGTTTCGTGAGAGAAGTAAAGTTTAGGAATAATGGTATAGCAAAAGTTAGAAAGGAGGTGGAATTACTAGGTGAGAGAGAGAGAGAGAGAGAGAGAGAGAGAGAGAGAGAGAGAGAGAGGGGGGGTGAGCACCTTAGGCCTACCCGTCGAACACCTTCCCCACCATCTTTCTCAACCCTCCTTCCCTCCCCTCCCCCTCCCCCTCTGTTTCCCTCCTTCCCTTCCATCAACCCTCCAGCCGTCCTCTTCCCTCACCCTCCATCCCTCCTTCCTTCCCTCCCTCTGTCACGTTCTCTCCCTCCAACTCTTTCACCCTCCCTTTCCCTCTCTCTATCTTAGCCATTCCATCTCGTATTATCAATTTTTGGCAGTATATGATTCCGCTAATTATTCATATTTTTTCGTCTCAATTCTGTTTTTTTTTTTTTTTTATTATATGTATAAAAATCATACTTTATTTAGGAGACGTGATTCATAATTTTTTGCTTTAATTTTTACTCTTTTTTTTTTTTATCAGGAAATAAATGTCCCTTTGTTCTCTACCCCCTCGTCCACCAGTTTCTCTCTCTCTCTCTCTCTCTCTCTCTCTCTTTCTTTCTTTCTTTCTTTCTTTCCCACCACTACCATAAACCTCAAGACGCGAGCTGCCATAATGGTGGTGACCGTTAGCAAACAAGGAACCTCTCTTCATGTCCACCCCACCAGAAGTGTACTGGGTGTGGGTGTACTGGGTGTGGGTGTACTGGGTGTGGGTGTACTGGGTGTAGGTGTATTGGGTGTAGGTGTACTGGGGGTGTGTGTACTGGGTGTAGGTGTACTGGGTGTAGGTGTACTGGGTGTAGGTTTACTGGGTGTAGGTGTAGTGAGTGTAGGTCTACTAGGTGGTGTACTGGGTCAAGACCTTTAAAAATACTTTCCCAGGCGATTTGTACTGGAATATGGTGTACAGAGTGACGGTGTACTAGAATATGGTGTACAGAGTGACTTTGTACTGGAATATGGTGTACAGAGTGACGGTGTACTGGAATATGGTGTACAGAGTGACGGTGTACTGGAATATGGTGTACAGAGTGACGGTGTACTGGAATATGGTGTACATAGTGACGGTGTACTGGAATATGGTGTACAGTGTAGGCGTTGTTGTGTTGTATGCCTCATGGTGAAGCACACAAAACTGTTTTTCCTGACTCTCCTCACTATACTTTCCACTGTTTGCACCTTTATACACACACACACACACACACACACACACACACACACATATATATATATATATATATATTAGATCTCAAGATAATGTTATAGTTGTAGGCTAATTCACTGATCGTATTATTTTCGAAAATTGATCTTGTTAATTTCAGTAATTTCTCCAAGCCAGTACTGAGAATTTTTTTATCGTGTGTGTGTGTGTGTGTGTGTGTGTGTGTGTGTGTGTGTGTGTGTGTGTGTTTGTGTGTTTATGTATGTGCGTGCCAGCGCGTGCGCATGCGTGCGTGTGCGCGCAAGTAATATTAGTATAACAGTGACGAAATTCACGAGCTAGCCATTCATGTTATCAATAAAAAAGATCCCAATCGCTTGTAAATAGATTTTCTCCATTTTCCTAATCACCATCTCTGCTTAATGTAGCATCTTCGGTCCATTTGCTTTCCTCGCCACCAACCCACTTTTTGCTGCATATTCCCGCATTCCACACCGCGTACCCTACCTACCTACCCACCTACCTACCTACCTACCTACCCTCCCGCCTACCTACCTCCCTACCTACCTATCCTTCCGCGTACCTGACTACCTACCTTCCCACTTACCTATCTGCCTACGACGTATCCACCCTTCCACCTACTTACCAGCTCACCTACCTATTTACCTACCTTTCTACCTACCCAAATGCCTACCTACCTGCCTAGCGAGCCAGCCAGTTATTAATTTGATATTCATCTTGTATTTCTCTGCGTTTAAGAGAGAGAGAGAGAGAGAGAGAGAGAGAGAGAGAGAGGAAAATAACAAGAGAGTTGAAGTGACCGTGTTTTTGTATTCTCACCGCCCGAGATTTGCCTATGGTACCCCATGTTCCATAATTACAAACCTTCTTAAGTTTTTGTTTTATATGTGATTATTTTTAATATCTGTTTTTTTCACCTTAAGCTTTCTGTTAATGTTATTTTTTTAAATTCGTTTTTCTTTGCTAGTACAGCTATCATAACTTCACAATTAAACGAGTGAATGTTGAGGTGAGGTGACAGAAAAACAAATCTCTCAGGATTATACTCTTTTCACCTTAACTTGGCTCAGATTTCCATTTTTCTACAGTTTATTTCACGTAGCTCAGTGGCAGAATGATACTAATGGCTCTACGTTCTTTCCATAGCACTTCTTCGTGACTAGCACCATATTCTAGTGTAAATCTATCGTTAGGTACCAGCAGTCAAGATGGGGAGACGTCGATTCCAAGCTAAATTAAAGTGACAGGAGTATAGTTAACTGCTAAGGAGGTTTGAATATTATAGAGCTTGTTTTTCTTGAAGTTTAGTTAAGATTCTTGATAAATACCGTCTCTCCTTCCTCGCCCTCCCTCCCTTTAAAGCAGCTGGGTGTTGCCTACGGGGGCCTCTGTTAATTTCCAGCCCCCATTTTCCTAAGCAGGCGTCTGTGTGTGTGTGTGTGTGTGTGTGTGTGTGTGTGTGTGTGTGTGTGTGTGTGTGTGTGTGTGTGTGTTTACCTTCACAGTGACGTTAATCGTTCAGAGGGAAGAATTATGCTGAACATGTGTTATTTCTGTCCTCAACCTTGCTATATATACACACAAATGTTTCTTATCTCTTCATATTCGAAAAGGGTCCAAGTAGAGCCAAAACAGTTCAGTCTCCATTCTTCACACTCTTTTAATATGTCGCTCTAATTTTCTTCCAGACCAGAGATTGCATAATTTTGGGGGTGTCTCCGCCAAATTCGATGCACCATTTTTTCCCAAGCAGGTATAAAGGTGTGTGAAGGTAGTCAGGAGTTCGGAGGGTTAAATTCAATACACACATATAGAAGAAAGAAAATAAAGTTCTTTGGGTAGGTATATCATTTTTGACCAGACTACTCGCCTTTTTTTTTTTTTTTTTTTTTTTTTTTTTATGTTCATTTGGTGGCACTGATATGACTGGGTTGTGGGGCTGCCTGGATGTACAAACGTCCCTCAGTCCCCTTCTATCCCTCAAAAGGAGGATGGTGGATTGCAGGGGGGGGTACTTCAGGCTGCAGTCCACTGGGTTCACGGTCAGATGAGACTAGGGATGCAACTACTACTACTGCTACTATTACTACATAATAATAATAATAATAATAATAATAATGATAATAATAACAATAAAAATAATAATAATAATGATAATAATAATAATAATAATAATACAATAGATAACGAGATAGTGAACAATGACTTTCGAAACACAGCAATTCAGTCTTCGAAACTCTAGTAAACATTTCAGAATATTTTACAAGAGCTTTATAATTGTTAAAAAAAAAAATGGAGCAATATTCTTCCCCGCAACAGGTAGGCAGGCAGGTAGGCAAGCAGGTAGGCAGGGTCAGAGGGTGCTTGCGTCTGTTGCGATGGCCTGGGTGTGTTGCAGTGTTTGGGGGTGTAGTGTTGTTCTCGTACCGAAGGGGTTTACTGAAGGCTGTATCTAACCCCTCCACATAAAAAAAATAACTCGAGCTATAATCGACAGAAATTAGGAAGAATTAAACTAAAAAAAACGCAAAATGAAAAAAAAAAAAAAATCCCGGGGCTTCCAGTGGGCCAAGGTTTTAATTGAAATCCTTCCGTTCGAAAAATCGCCCCAGGGATGAATAAAATCACCCGGAGATGAATAAAATCGCCCGGAGATGAGTAAAATTGCCCCAGAGATGAATAAAATCACCCCAGAGATGAATAAAATCGCCCCAGAGATGAATAAAATCGCCCCAGAGATGAATAAAATCGCCCCAGAGATGAATAAAATCGCCCCAGAGATGAATAAAAGCGTCCAGGGATGAAAAAATCGCCCAGAGATAGCGAAAATATAAAAGTACGTCCTCGGCCTGACCGGGTTAAAAAATTGCCATGGACTCCGCTGGGCCGGGCGATGGGTGGGTGGGGGAGGTGGAGGGAGGGTGGGCTAACGATTGGGATGGGGGGGGTAAGGAGGGGAGCACGAGAGACGGAGAGAGGAAGGGAGGGAAGGTGGACTAGGCATGAAGGAAAGGGAGGGTGGGAGGGAGGGAAGACGGCAGGCAGAGTGGAGGGAGGAGAGGAGAGGTGGACGGGCGAAGGGAGAGGAAGGGAGGGGTGGAGGAACGCTGGACAAGGGAGTAGGAGGGCAGGGGGTGGAGTGGTGGGGGAAGGGGATGGGGAGAGCGCAAAGTAGGGAGGGGAGTAGAGAGGCAAGAGGTAGGAGAGGTACGAGGGGGGGAGAAGGTAGGGTAGGGAGGGGTAGAGATGTGTTTGGACGGTGGTAGAGTGAGGGAGGGAGGAAGGAAGGACAGGGAGAGAGTGAGAGGGAGAGAGGAGGGGGGGGGGGACGTACGCAGGCTGCCAGTGTTCGATGCTCACCCGACTTGCCCCGTTCTTGAAAGTTGCGCGGCCTTAGTTGGAATTCTGGAGGCTTGCGCGCGAATCACAAGAATGAATCATAATAAAGAGCGCGAGTTTGAGGAGAAATGGCGAGTGGGGGGGGGTGGAGGGAGGGAGGGAGGGGGAGTAGAAGAGGAAGGGAAGCAGTAGCAGAACCAGGTGAAGGAGGAGGAGGAGCAGTAGACGGAGGAGAATGAGGGTAAGAGGAAGAGGAGGAGGGAAGGTAATGAAAGGAGGCATGAGAAGAAGAAGAAGATGAAGATGAGGAGAAACAGTATGAGAAGGAATAGAAAAAGGAAAACAAGAGGAATGAACAGGAGAGTGAGTAAGGAAGAGGAATAGTAGAAGGAGAAAGGAGGAGCAGATGACGATGGAGAAATGGAACAGTAGAGGGGCTTAGCAGAAGAAGGAAGGGAAGGAAAAGAAAGAAAAAGAGAAGGAGTAGCAGCAGAAAGACTTAGTAGGAAGAGAAGAAAGGGATGAAAAGTAAAGAAAAGGAGAGGGAGCACCAGTAGAAGGAACATAGCAGGAGAGGAGAAGGAGGAAAAGTAATAAGAGAAGGAGCAGTAGATGAAAAAGGAGCAAGAAGAGAAGGAGAAGTGGGCCAAACAGGAGCAATCTCACCTTCTTCCTCAGCCTCCAGGCGCCTCTCTTCTTTTACTATTGCTCTTTGGTGGATGATTTATCGCCCTTCGACTCGTTATGGTGATGCCCAAACGCCTTTATGGAATACGTATTTAAATCCTGTGGTTGGGAGGTGGAGGAGTGGGTGGGGTGGGTGGAGTTGCTGAGTGGGTGGGGTGGGTGGAGTTGGGGATTGGATGGGGTAGGTGGATTGAAGTGGGTAAGCGATATCCAAGATCCAGCCTCATCCCGACCTTCCACGTAGAAATTAGAGATCGGGTGATGATGATGATGATGATGATGATGATGATGATGATGATGATTATATTTCACGGATTCATGGCTTTTTTTTTGGGGGGGATATGTGGTCACAGCCTAAATAATAAATAAATTTTGTTGAAAAGTAGACATGTTGAAAAATATTTGAGTCTGTATTTAGAGGTTACGGTGAGTTTTGTGGTGGGGGAGGGTGGGCGAAGGGAAGGAGAAAGCAGGGAGAGGAAAGAGGGGTAAGAGAAAGAAGGGGGAAGGGGGAGGAGAGGAGTGAGGGAGGGGGAGGTGGAGGGGAACGACATGAGAGTACTTACCTGGGACACACACACACACACACACACACACACACACACACACACACACACACACACACACACACACACACACACACACACACACACACACACACGAGAGAGAGAGAGAGAGAGAGAGAGAGGCAGACAGACAGACAGACAGACAGACAGACAGAGACAGACAGACAGACAGACAGACAGACAGACAGACAGACGACCCGAGAAAAATTCCCTGTCGGTAGCAAGAACAAAAAAGATATAAAATGAAAAAGAAAAAGGAAAAAAAGTGCTAAAATTTCCCTCGTGCTGAAAGGGTTCATGGTGACTGTGTGTGTGTGTGTGTGTGTGTGTGTGTGTGTGTGTGTGTGTGTGTGTGTGTAGATTTTTTTCTTAATTCTGTAACTTACTAAGACCCGAGATCCATACGGTCCTGCCATCTCCAGACGATTTTCCTCAGCATTTGGACAGAATTTTCGACTTGGATGGGTTAGACAGGCCCGAATTCTCATGAGTTATGGAAGCTCCCTAACACCTCTTCCTAAGCGATTTATTCCGATTTTTACACCTTACCGTCCTCGTCTGTGTTCCATAAATCCTTCCAACATCGCCATACTCTGCATAAATAACGTAGAGAAGGATATTAATCACCCATATCCAGAAATAAATCGCTCAGGAAGAGGTGTTAGGGAGCTTCCTTAACCGACGAGCCACAGTCTTAGCAAACCCTTTAAGTACGAGAGACCTTGAGATGAATAAAATCGTCTGGAAGGAGCTGGAATTAGAGGATGTATTCGTAGACGTGTGTGTGTGTGTGTGTGTGTGTGTGTGTGTGTGTGTGTGTGTGTGTGTAGGATGTATTGTGATGTATGGTGCAGGAAATACAGTGGAGGTATGGTGATGTATATTGATGTTGGATATTTGGTGTATGGTGATGACGAATGTACTGTGTTGTAGGATGTATAGTGACGTATGATGTATGGTGCAGGAAGCATAGTGATATAAAGTGATGTAGGATGTATGGTGCAGGAAGTATAGTGATGTATGGTGATGTAAGATGTATGGTGCAGGAGGTTTAGTGATGTAGGATGTATGGTGCAGGAAGTATAGTGCTGTATGGTGATGTAGGATGTATGGTGCAGGAAGTATAGTGATGTATGGTGATGTAGGATGTATGGTGCAGGAAGTATAGTGCTGTATGGTGATGTAGGATGTATGGTGTAGGAAGTGTAGTGATGTATGGTGATGTAGGATGTATGGTGCAGGAAGTATAGTGATGTATGGTGATGTAGGATGTATGGTGCAGGAAGTATAGTGCTGTATGGTGATGTAGGATGTATGGTGTAGGAAGTGTAGTGATGTATGGTGATGTAGGATGTATGGTGCAGGAAGTGTAGTGATGTATGGTGATGTAGGATGTATGGTGTAGGAAGTGTAGTGATGTATGGTGATGTAGGATGTATGGTGTAGGAAGTGTAGTGATGTATGGTGATGTAGGATGTATGGTGTAGGAAGTGTAGTGCCCTGCTCCCTTTAACACCCAGTCTGCTACCACCGCTTTAAGTCGCCCTCATTACTACCCTCCCTCTCTCCCTCCCTCTCTCCCTCACTTTAGTTCTCTTTCCCTCCCTTCCTCCCTCCAGCCCTGACCTTCCTTCCCTTCTGCCCTCCCTTCAGTCCTGACCTTCCTTCCCTTCTTCCATCTCTTTCCTTCCCTCCCGTCTTCTCTTTCCTTCCTCCCTTCCTTCCCTTCTTCCCTCCATCCCTCCCTCCCTTCCCTTCTTCCCTCCCTCTCTCCTTCCAGTCCTGAACCCTCTTCCAGGTCTCCTTCCCTACCCCCCCCTAGTTCTCCTTCCCCCTCTCGCTTTCCAGCCTTCCTTCTCTCCCTCCCTCTCTCCCTCCAGTTCTTCTTCCCTTCTCTTCCTCCCTCTGACCCTGACCTTTCTTCCTTCTTACCTCTTTCCTTCCTTCCCTTTCATCAACTCTGATCATCCTTCTCGTATTCCTTCCTTCCTTTCCTTCCTCCAACCCTGTCTTCCTCTCTCTCTTTCTTTCTCTACTTCTTTTTTCCCTCTAGTTTGACATTCCTTCCCTCCTTCTCTCCCTCCCTCCCTCATTTCCTTCCTCCTGTTATGATCTTCCACCCAGCATTCCATTCCTCTTCCCCTCCTCCATCCAGCCTTCCATCTCTAACATTCTCTCCATCCATCTCTGTTCCATCCCTCCCTCCTTCCATCCCTACTGTTCTCTCTCTCCTTCCCTCATGCTTTGCTCTCTTTTCCTCCATCCCTGCCGTTCCCTCCCTCCCCCTCCATCCTCCCTCCCTCTCTCCCTCCCTTCCTTTAACCCTGATCTTAACTTGACCTTCTCTCCTTCCCTTCCTCCCTCGCTTCAACCTCCTCCCTAGCCGTAATCTTTTCTCATTCCTTTCCTTCTCCGTACTTCCTTTCCTTCTTCTTACTCCCTGTTCTTTTCCCTCCCATCCTTCCCTCCCCATTCCATATCCTTTCCCGTCCTTCTTTCCTTCCTCTCATTCCGTTTCCATTCCCTCGAGTCTTTGCTTCCTTTCATTCCTTCTTTTATATCTGTCCCCTCCTGTCATTCCTTCTTTCTCTCCTTCTCCCCCCCTTCCCTCTGCCTTTCTTCTTTCCTTCCCCCTCCCCTCCCCCTCTCTCCCTCCCTCTTGACCATTAACCTTCCCTCTTTCTTACCCTTCAAGCCACGTCTCCCTCTCTTCCTCCCTCCCTCCCTCTTTACCGGTGACCTTCCCTCCCTCCCTCCTCCCTCCCTCCATCACTGGCCCTTCCCTCCTCCTGTATTAACCTTCTATCCTTCCCTCCACATCTCTGACTTTCCCTTCATTCCTTCCCTCCAGCTCTCTCCCTCTACCCCATTTCTTTCTCTTTTCCCTCCATCACCCCATATTCTCCTCTCTCCCTATTCTTCCTCCATTCCTCACTCCTTTCTCCCTTTCTCCCTTCTTCCTTCCCTCACTCCTTCTTACAGATCGTGACCTCCACCATCTAATCCCGACCCTTCTCACTCTCTCTCTCTCTCTCTCTCTCTCTCTCTCTCTCTCTCTCTCTCTCTCTCTTTTCTTTCCATCTACATCCAGCCTTCTCTCAAACCTTTCTTTATTGTACATCTCTCACTCTACCCGTCCCTCTCTCACATTTCTTTATCCGTTCCTCTCTCTTATTTTCTTTATCCGTTCCTCTCTCTTATTTTCTTTATCCGTTCCTCTCTCTTATTTTCTTTATTTGACTCTCTTCTTTATTTTTCGTCCCTCTCTTGCCTTTATCTTCCCATCGTTCTTACGTCCTTTACCCGTCCTTATTTTTTCAGTGTCTCTGTCCGTCCCTCTTTATTAATTTCTTTACCCATTCCTCTCTCTCTTCCCTCTCTCCTCTCATAGTCCCAGCCTCCCTCGCCAATATTCCCATCCTCTCTCTCTGATATTCCCATCCTCCCTCTCTAATATTCCCATCCTCCCTCTCAAATATTCCCTTCCTCCCTCTCTAATATTCCCATCCTCCCTCTCCAATATTCCCATCCTCCCTCTCTAATATTCCCAGCCTCCCTCTCCAATATTCCCTTCCTCCCTCTCTAATATTCCCAGCCTCCCTCTCAAATATTCCCATCCTCCCTCTCTAATATTCCCATCCTCCCTCTCCAATATTCCCATCCTCCCTCTCTAATATTCCCAGCCTCCCTCTCCAATATTCCCTTCCTCCCTCTCTAATATTCCCATCCTCCCTCTCCAATATTCCCATCCTCCCTCTCTAATATTCCCATCCTCCCTCTCCAATATTCCCTTCCTCCCTCTCTAATATTTCCATCCTCTTCCTCCCACCACTTAACCTCCCTTTCACCCTCTTTCTATTCTCCCCAGCCTTCCACTCCTGGCTTTCTCGCCTTCTCTCCCTGACTACCTCCAGCTTTCTCCCTTCCTCCCTCCTCTACTCGTACTACCTTTCTCGTACCTCTTCTCCCTCCCTTCCCTTACCAACTCTTGTTTTTCTCTCCTTTCTTCTTCTCTCCGTATTTGCTCACCATTCTCCCTTCCTTTTCTTATCCTTCCTTCTTATACCTCCAGCTTTCTCCCTTCCCCTTTTTTCTACCTGATCCTCCTTCCTTCTACTCCAGCCTCTCCTTCCCTCTCTCCATCTCATTACCTTCCCCTCCCTCCCTACTCCTCCTCCAGCTTCTCCTTCCTCCTCCTCTTGATCTTATTCTTCTCTTCCTCCATCTTTCCTTCTCATTACCTTTTTCTTCCTTGTTACCAACGTGTTCTCACTCCCAGGTATAAGTATTCTTGTACGGTCTGCTTTCTCGCATGTGGAGAGAGAGAGAGAGAGAGAGAGAGAGGTGTGTGTGTGTGTGTGTGTGTGTGTGTGTGTGTGTGTGTGTGTGTGTGTGTGTGTGTGTGTGTGTGTGTGTGAGTGTGTGTGTGTGTGTGTTTTGGCATCTAGTCTACTGTCCTTAACTTCTTCACTATGATGACATTTTTCATTATAGTCCTCTCTCTCTCTCTCTCTCTCTCTCTCTCTCTCTCTCTCTCTCTCTCTCTCTCTCTCTCTCTCTCTCTCTCTCTCTCTCTCTCTCTAACTTGATTATACCCGTGTTAA
This sequence comes from Coenobita brevimanus, assembly GCF_032717465.1. Taxonomy (NCBI): domain Eukaryota; kingdom Metazoa; phylum Arthropoda; class Malacostraca; order Decapoda; family Coenobitidae; genus Coenobita; species Coenobita brevimanus. Next base: position 57,437,760 of record NC_136977.1, read on the forward strand.
GAGAGCGAAGGTAGTGTAGTGGTAATTTTGTTGTCGGGATGAAGATAGTGTGTTGTGGTTGGTGTGGTGTGGTGGTGTGTGTGTGTGTGTGTGTGTGTGTGTGTGTGTGTGTGTGTGTGTGTGTGTGTGTGTGTGTGTGTGTGTGTGTGTGTGTGTGTGTGTGAGTGAGTGATATGATTTCGTGAGTGGAATCCTGTCTCTATGAAGTTGGTGAGATGGCGCCGTCCTGAATTTAATCACATAAGTATCAGATTACGTGTCATGTTTTATCAAGGTTTCTTCATGCACCCACGTCGCTTCCTCCATCCACCTTACTCTCCTGTGTACCTAGATGAATTTACACTTTTCCAGCTCCACCCAACACCCTGCCAACTCCACCCTTCCACTCATCCATTCATCTTGCCTCTCATCCACCTGTACCCTAATGTAGAGCTAATTATACACCTGTCTCCACTTTTTATTCAGTATTTTTCACTGGTGTATGATTTAGAAGTCACCATACACCTCCTGCCTCTCTTCCACTCTTCCATCCATCGTTCCACCCACCCACCAACCCAGATATATACAGAGCTGAATATTCACTTTTACAACTCCCTCGTTTCATTCACTGTTTTTACATTTGAGTGTTACAACTTAACATATACCCGTAAACGTCCACCCTCTCTTCCACCCTTCCACTCATCATTCCTTCCACTCATCATTCCTTCCATCCACCTAACCTCAGATATACAGAAGTAAATATTCACTCACTCCACTCCACATTTTTCTTCCATTGTATAATATTCACACTTGCTATACACTCTTTCAGTCCCTCCTTCCCTTTCAGTCTTCCATCCATCGTTCCTTCCATCCACCTCTTCCCTCGTTTATACAAAGGTGAATATAACCCATCCCCAGTTTCCTTTTTTCCTTCCTTTTCCTGTTGTATTTTCACTCTTGCATCTCCATCTTCTCTATCTCTGTTTCATCCATCAACTTGTCTGGATGTATAGTGCTTATTGTTCGCCCTTCCAAATCCTTTTTCATCCACATTTTTTTTTTTCCAGTTCGTGTACCATGTTATCCATACACCCATCTATCCATCCATGCAGGTATCAGCCTTACGGTCCTTTTACCTGATCACCGATTCGCCCGCTTATCATCGTAACCATCCATCCATCACTCCACCTATCCGTCCATTAAACGACCCCCCTCCCCGTACAGATCACCCATCCATCCATCCCCTCCGTCCCCCCCACACACACATCACCCTCTCACCCATCCAACCATCAGTCCATCCACCCATCCATCCAACACACCCACACATCACCCTGTCACCCATCCATCCATCCATCCATCCATCCCCCTCTCCCCCCAGCTTCTCCACCCACCCACTCCACCCCCAATCCACCCACTCCACTCCCACTCCCTCCGCCCACGGTGTCTCCCTCCCATCAATTTGTGTGGTTATATTTTTAGCCGCTTGAGGGGTAGAGTTCGGGTCGGTTTGGGTATTTCGGGACACAGACGTTTTAGGTGGTTATGCATCGTGAGTTTTACGAGACAGATTCTACTGCTTCTTGTACTGATTTTGGTGACGAATGCTACTGCTACTTTTTTGTACTGATCTGGGTACCGAGTTGACAGAGTAAGAATGCTACTGTTACTGTTACTTATTCTGGAACTCACTTAATAAAAAAGGATGTTACTCTTTTTGTTGATTATAGAAACGAGTTAATACGAATATGATTGCTTCTTTCTGTGTACTGATCTGGGCCTCGAGTTAACGGAGAGAGAGAATGCTACTGTTACCGTTACTGAGTCTAGTACAGAGTTGACTGCAGACGAATGCTACTGTTTTTGGTACTGATTGTGGTGCCTGGCTGACTGAGAGGATCCACAACACACAAGCTATCGCACAACGGAGTGGAAAGGGGAGTGTTAAATATGGGCCCCCTTGTATGTTTATGTATGAGAGTTACGACATCATTTTACACGGGGGTAATGATTGATCCTGCACAACACGGATTTTGTTACCTGTGATGACCTTTCTTCTCTCCATCGTGGCTCATCAGTTCGCCTTACGTATTGATGGCCATTTTGGTAAATTTTGGATGAACAGATCTTGAAGTTGGCTCTCTGTTTATCTCGCTTATGCTTTTTTCATGGAGGGAACTATCTTGCAGGCTTCTGGCTTTTGGTTCCTTCTTCCTTGTATTAAAAAGAAAAAATGCTTTAGAGTGGCGTTGCGAAGCGTGGAAAGATCGTAAGTTAAAATGTAAACTGATCTGATATGGTTTCTTCACTATTTTTTTTTTTTCATATAATTCATATGTAATCCAGTAGTTAAGTGAAGTATAATATGTCTTTTATTTTTTCAGGTAAGGCATTGTGCAGTACTCAGGTCTACGAATGTAAGTACCAAGACTGGCGTTATTGATTTTATCTCGTTCAAAGGTTAGCGGGTCATTTCACGTGATTACTCACAACCCTTTAGTTACTTGTTTACAAAATTCTGCTTTAATTTTCCTGTAAGAGCGGTCCTTCTAATATATGTTTTCGACCTTATTATTACTTTTTTTTTAAAGATTTACATACTTCAAAGGGTATCTGGGACTTGACACACCGGATTTATTTGGTTTCTCTCCACAAACAAAGGAGGACGATTGCGGAATGTGTAAATTTTGACGAAACTCCGGGTAAAACATTATCCTCTTTCGCTAGTTTTACAATGTTCCTCTGTTTTTCGATCTGGCGTACACGCTATTCGTAATGCAAATAAAACTAGGCTTGTTGCAGAATATAGCGCAAACCACAGCGTAATGTCAGTTGAAGCTTCGTGCTGTGTAACTTCCCGCCTTACCTAGCAATCACGAATCTCTGAATTATACTTCCCTTCTCTTGTTCTCTCTTTTTTCCACTCCCTGAAGTAGAATAACACATACATACACACACACACACACACACACACACACACACACACACACACACACACACACACACACACACACACACACACACACACACACACACACACACACACACACACGCGCGCGCGCACACAATCGGTCCAAAATGTATCCTCCCTCTAGGATACGTAATCTCTCACCCTCCATCTCAACCCTGAGAAATTTTACTATACTGATTTTCACAAACTTATCCTCGCGCTCTACGTAACCTGCTCGATCTCTAGCAGCAATCTCGAGTCACGAAATCATACTTATTTCCTGTTACTCCCGTCATTCCTTTCCCAAACTAAACCCAAGCAAAACTAAACCGAATGGGAAAGTATGTAACGTAAACTTTGACGCAGCCTCTCTCAAAAGCATCACACTGTACGTCACCCTGCTCCATCCCTAGCACCCCTGACTCACTTAACGTCAATGGGCAAAGTGAGGGAGATGTGAGAAAGACGCCCCGAGTTGTGTGAGGAATATTTTACCCTCTGTCGCAAAATTGCCGTCTCTGTATCGCTCGAAATAGATGGGGTTTGCGTAAGACGTGTGGGTGAGTTGGTGCGTGCGTCTCTCTCTCTCTCTCTCTCTCTCTCTCTCTCTCTCTCTCACCCATCCATGTTCAAAGTCAGCAGTGCAAGAGGGAAATGAAAATTATATGAGCTTAACATGAGTCTGTTAGAAATGAGTAGAAATGAATGCAGAATGAGCGTAAGGAGGGACTGTTGGAAATGCGCAAAACAAAAATAAGAATGTGAGTGAGTGCGTTAGGGTGCGTTAGTGAGTGCGTTTGTGACTGCGTTAGAGTGCGTTAGTGAGGGCGTTAGTAAGTGCGTTAGTGAGTGTGTTTGTGAGTGCGTTAGTGAGTGCGTTACTGAGTGCGTTAGAGAGTGCGTTAGAATGCGTTACTGAGTGCGTTAGAGAGTGCGTTAGAGTGCATTAGCGAGTGTTAGAGAGTGCGTTAGTGAGGGCGTGCATTAGCGAGTGTTAGAGAGTACGTTAGTGAGTGCGATGGAGAGTGCGTTAGTGAGTGCGGGAGGCGAACGGGAAGATGAGGTACGCAAGCATGGAGTAAGAAGCTCGCCAAGTGACCTCGCCTTTTGTTGTGAGGGCCCGCTGTCAGTGTGGTCAGTGGTGGGGGAGGTGACTGGCTGACCGACTGACTGACTGACTGACTGGCTGACTGACTGACTTGCTGGCTGATTGACCGATTGGCTGGCTGATTGACTGACTAAATGATTGACTGACTGACTGACTGACTAACTAACTGAATGAATGATTGACTGACTAACTAAATGACTGACTGACTGACTGACTGATTTTTTTTCCCTTTTTTCGATTATCTCATCTCCAATCGTCCCCAATAACTCCTTTTTTCTTTTTTTTTTCTTTTTACATTATCTTCTTCTTTTCATCTCTATAATTAATTGACTGACAGATAATCGACTGACTAATTGACTGGCTAATGATGGACTAACTGGTGCTAAAAGAACAGTTTTGGTGTTAATGGGACTAGCAACACTCTTGCCCAGTCTCAATGTACAGCGTGACCTATTTCCATTTTGGCTTCAGACGATTTTATTCAGCTGAGGAGACACACCCTTCCCCCCGACCGGAGTGCCAAGGGTTAGAGGCAGCATCCATTAACCCATTCAATACGATTTTTTCTCAGGATGAATAAAATCGTCCGGCAGTAAAAAAGAATGAAGTAATAAGGGGTTAGGGTGAGCGTGGTAACAGGGATGGTGATATGGACAGCTGGTGATGCTGGCAGGAGCGGTGATGAAAAGAGTGGTGGTGATGACAGGAGGGCTGATGATGGGAGTGGTGATGGCATGAGTGATGGTGATGGGATTGGTGATGACAGGGGTGTTGTTGATGATAGCCGTGATGATGGCTGGCTCAGATGCTAACAGTTTTCTCTTACACCCTTGCAAGCCCGATGCATGATACATCTTTCACACCTTCACTACTAGTGATTTCAAAGATAAATGAGATGTAAAAATAATGCCATATTGAAAAGATTGATAAAAATTGTTCCAGTCTACCTTTACATTTTTTTTTTCTGAGCTGAATAATATTGTTTTGTGATGGCAAAAGTATGAAATGGCGTCGCACTGAATGAGTATCAGGTCTGGGAATGGATGTTTTTGCTTGCAGTTAGGTAATTGAAGCATGAACTGGAATTACATTATAGGTTGACGAATTTTTACTGAGAAGAGAATATGCTCATTTGAATAGCCATCTTTGGCATCAACTCGAAAAAAAATAGAATCATATCCACTGGGGTACGCAAGATTTTTTTTTTTTTTTATCAAATTCTTTTAAATCTGCACCATGAGTTTTTCGTCGACTTAATTTTAACACCTTTGACCTATCTCCACCTATTTCTAACGTGCAGCTTTCCTATTTTCACCTCCCAGCTATCACAACCCATTCTTTTTTTTTCTCTTTCCATTCATGTCATTTCCTCTATTCTTTCCGCATATCCTTTACTGTTACCCATCCCCTCTGCTTCTGTTGCTCCTCACTCCCTTCTGCTCTTCCTCTTGATTTCTGTTACTCTTGTCTCTCTTCCCATCTCCTCTGGAATTACCCTTCTCTTATATTCCTTTCCCTTTTCATTCCTCTTCTTCCTCTCTTTTCCTTTCCTGTCTGCTCACTATTACTCACCTGTCTGTATTTTTCTTCCGGTCCTATCTTGTTCCAGTCCTTTCCTTTCCTTTGCCTCCACTGCTCCCTTCTAGCTCTTTTTCTCTTCCTTATCACCTTTCCTTGTAAATCCTTCCTCCCTTCCATGCACTCCTATATAACCTTCCTCTGCTTTTAACGTAAGAACAAAGGAGAATGGCTGCAATAGACCGGTTGACCCATGCAAGGCATCTCGCGTATTGTGTATCTCAAATTGCTTCCTTTCTCATTTTCATCCTTCTGTCGGTTCCTGCCCTCGTTCACTGTTGCTTTTTGTCTCCATCCTTCCCCGGACCTTCATTCCTACGGTCTCATATGTATTCCTTCAATCCCCACCCTTACTTAGCCCCGTCATTCCTCATTCTGTTCTCTCTACATCTCACTCCACCTCTACCCACCCATATACAGCCTCCTCATTTTTCTAAGCATCTCTCCAACCTCCCCAGTCTTTCCCTGTCTCTCCCTAACCTTCCAGAGTCTCCTCATTCCTCTCCTCACCCTCCTTACTCCTCTCCCCAGCCCTTCCCAAGCTTCCCCAGTCCTCCCTACGTCTCCACATCCCTGCCCAATCTCCCTATTCCTATTTTTAGTCATTCCCACGTCTTTATCTAGCTTTCCCATACCCATTCAAGCTGCTTCATATTTCTCTCCTCCCTCCTTAAGCCCTCCCCACTTTCCCCACTCCATGCCATCCCTCATCCCAGGCCACTCTAGGGATCCCAGCTCTTCCCCACCCCAGTCAAATCATGCCCCTATAACTACCCTCGCCTTCCAACCTCAACCCTCAGCAGTCCTCTCCACACCTTTCCTACCCCTCTCCACTCCTCCTCATCCCTTCCCAACTCTCCCTGCTTTTCCCCACTCATTTCCACCCCTCCCAACGCCTCTCCATCCCTTCTCACTCTAGCTCAGCTCTCCATACTCAGCAACACTCTTCACTTCTCCTAGCTTCTCCCACTCCTCTCCCCAGCCCCCTCCACCCCCGGCCTTGAGTGTGGGCGCCCCGGGGAGACTACAGGGTCGTGTGGTGCCCCGGGGGGTGAGGGTGCCTGCGGGGTGCCCACTGCCGCGGCGCTCAGTAGTAGAGGTAGTCCCCGCCCCACCCCGCTTGATTGGGTCCCCTCCCCCAGGCGCCTCGAGACACACACACACACACACACACACACACACACACACACACACACACACACACACACACACACACACACACACACACTAAAACCTACATTCTCTCTCTCTCTCTCTCTCTCTCTCTCTCTCTCTCTCACACACACACACACACACACACACACACACACACACACACACACACACACACACACACACACACACACACACACACACACACACACACACACACACACACACACACGATGCAAGTTGACAGCTTTATTTGACGTCATGTGATATAAGGTTCAGCAGTCAAGTGTATTTCCCTTTATTTATTTTAACTTCTGGGCTCTGTCTTTTTATTGGAGTATAGACGTTGATTTTGATGAGAGAGAGAGAGAGAGAGAGAGAGAGAGAGAGATTTACACCTTCTCTCACTTTACAAAAATGACAGGAGTAAACTGAAGCAAATATCCCATGCTCACCTGACTCTTCTCACCTCACCTGACTCCCTCCCTCCCACACCTAACTCTTACTCACACTCACCTCACCTGACTCACTCTCATCCCATCTGACTTCCCCATCTCACTCGACTCACTCTCACCCCTTCTCACCCCAACCTGACACCCCCTCACTCTCACCCCACCATTTCACCCTCACCGCACCTGACCCTCCCCACCACACCTGGCTCACGTAATCCACCTGGTCCACCCCGATTATCCTGATCATCCTAATCCAGTTTTATCCACACTGATCTTATTAAACCCATTCAGCCCGTGTACGTCAATTTTATGATGCCTTTACCAGACGTTTGGCCATTTTCGAGTTCTGGATTACGGGGAAGTTGAAAATATCGGCCTTGATAATTCGCTTACTTTCAGAGGGTCTAGAGAACAGGACCCAAATACCCAGTTCCACACCCACATATCCACTCCCATATCCACATGTCCACTTCCACACCCACATGTCCACTCCCATATCCACATAATCCACTCCCATATCGATATACCCACTCCGATACTCACATATCCCGTCCCACAAACACATGTCCACTCCCATATCCACATACCCCGTCCCACACACCCACATATCCACTCCCTCATCCAAATATCCACTCCCATACTCACATATCTCGTCCCACAAACGCATGTCCACTTCTACATCCACATATCCAGTCCCACACCTATATATCCACTCACACACCCACATATCCACTCACACACCCACATATCCACTCACACACCCACATACCCAGTCCTACACCCACATACCCAGTCCCACACCCACACACCCAGCCCCACACCCACATATCCACACCCACCCACACATATCCACACCCACACTCACATATCCACACCCACACTCACATACCCACACCCACACAATTTTCAGGTGAGGAAAACTCGAGGATTCCCCAAGTCTTACCGGAAACCCTTTGACTTCTTAAGGTTTCCCTCAGGTGAAGAAAATGGTCTGGAGGTAGCATGAGTAAAAGATCTTAGGCATGAGTAAAAGATCGTAAGCGTGAGTAAAAGATCTTAAGCAGGAGTAAAAGATCTTAAGCAGGAGTAAAAGATCGTAAGCATGAGTAAAAGATCTTAAGCATGAGTAAAAGATCGTAAGCGTGAGTAAAAGATTTTAAGCATGAGTAAAAGATCGTAAGCATGAGTAAAAGATCTTAAGCATGAGTAAAAGATCTTAAGCATGTATAAAAGATCTTAAGCGTGAGTAAAAGATCGTAAGCATGAGTAAAAGATCTTAAGCGTGAGTAAAAGATCTTAAGCAGGAGTAAAAGATCTTAAGCAGGAGTAAAAGATCTTAAGCGTGAGTAAAAGATCTTAAGCAAGAGTAAAAGATCTTAAATGTGTCGAAAGAAAGGTGAGAAAGCTAACTCGTGATTTACCTGTAATCACGTAATTCACCTGCCCAGGTAATCCATCCAGTTCCACTTGATCCACCTGAGCGCATTCAGTCTGGGAACTTTTACTCTTTATTTATTGTTATTATTATTATTTGTGGTAGGTGGGGGCGCTCACCAACCACTCACTCAATGTAGTGCTGCTCTCGGGTGTCTGCCCTGTCCTCTCCTCCATCCTTCCTTCCTTCCATCTTCTTCTATTTTTCTTTCCTTCATTCTTTCCTCGTCCTTCTGCCTATGGGTGACTGTAAACTCCCTCTTCTGTCTTTCATTCCTTCATTCTTTCCTCTTCCTTCTGCCTGTGGGTGACTCTACACTGAATGACAAGCCAAATGGTTTCCTGTACACCAGGAAACCATTTACTTCGCTGGGTGGTAACCACATAACCAAATTTTGGCGCCTGGTGGTTTAGTGGGTAATTATTGTGCTCCAATCAGATGGAGCCGGTGAAGGTTTATATCCAAGGGGTGGTTGGGGTTTATTGCTCACGTAATGCCATTCAGGGATGAGTGAGGTTGGTCACTCTCATCTTAAATGTCAGGACCAACTGCCTAGCCCCGGGCTCCTACGCTCCTCATGGGGCAACGTAGGATTGGATGATGGATGGATGGATGGATTATTATTATTATTATTATTATTATTATTATTATTATTATTATTATTATTTGTGGTAATAGTAATAGCAGTAGTAGTAGTAATTGTAGCAGATTATCCTGTTCAGCTTAGGATAGGGTCATGGGATTGAAGGGGTTAATGAAGGCTGTATAACCCCCGAGTTCCAGGAGCTAGTTATCAGGTGAAGGAAATCGTCTGGCAGAAGAAAGAATAATTAAAAGTAGAATAAAAATCGTCTGGTGGTAGATAAAAAGCAGAATATAAATTGTCATGTGGTAGAAAGAATTTTAAAAAATCGTGTGGGTAGAATAAATAAGTAGAAAATATCGTCTGGGTAGAATAAGTAAGTAGAAAATATCGTCTGGGTAGAATGAATGAGAAAAAAATCGTCTGGGTAGAATGAATGAGAAAAAAATCGTCTGGGTAGAATGAATGAGAAAAAAATCGTCTGGGTAGAATGAATAACTAGAAAAAAGCATCTGGGCAGAAAGAATATTGAAAGCAGAACACCTTATCGAGGAGGTTAACCCGCCCCAATCTACTCTGAAGGGGTGGTGGCCGAGTGGGTAGGGGAGTGGCCTGGGAACTGCATAGTCAAGAGTTCAAACCAGGGCTGAGGCACGGAGGTGTGTGGAGATTTATGTGTCTTATTCAATCTCGCTAAAAAATGGCTTGAATTGCATAAGGCCCACCGACACAGAAAAAAAAAAAGAAATCTCTCTCTCTCTCTCTCTCTCACTCACTCTTTCTCTTGCTACATTCAGATGATTTTATTCAGCTCAGGGGAGACTTAACGAACTGGAGAGGTTAGATATTTCCTTCATTAACCCCTTCACTTCTTGGGGGGGTGTCCGCAGATGAGTGAAATCGTCTGTAATAATCAGGAATAGAGAGAAAAGTACGTAATTCAATCGCTTCATTTTGTTGCTTGTGGATGGATTAATGGTCTTTGAAAACACTGCTTCCTTTCGTGTCCTAAAATGGAGAAAAATTAACTAACCCACTCCTAGCCTTCCTTCCCAGCCTCACAAGACTTTTCATTAGCCCACCCCAACCGGACCCACCCCTACCACCATAACCCACCCAAACCACCTACTCTAGAACCCCTCCTGCCTATCCCCCCGCCTGTCCATCTACCCAGTGCCTCCTACCTAGTCCATCCCTTCCACCTACCCCAGTCTATCCATATATCCATCTATCCCAGCCCTTCCACCACCCCATCCCTCTCACATAGCCACCTTCTCCAGCGCTCTCACCTACCCCACCCTTCCCACCTACTGCATCCCTCTCACCTACCCCACTCTTTCCACCTACTGCATCCCTCCCACTTGCTCCATCCCTCCCACCTACTCACCCCTCCCACCCAAACCACCCACCCGACCCACCCTCTGACCTGCCTCAAGCCGTGTGACCCACCCTGACCCACCTGACCCCACCTCGCCCGGGTCTAGTTTTTGTGCCTGATCTGAGCGCTTTGTACTGCAGCGGGGGGAGTGGGTCGTGTGTGTGTGTGTGTGTGTGTGTGTGTGTGTGTGTGTGTGTGTGTGTGTGTGTGTGTGTGTGTGAGGTCGTTTGTATGATCATGTGAATTTATGTGTATGCCCATAGTTAGGCAGGTCGCAGCAATAATATGTATGGTGTTTGCCCTCCCAGCATATATATGTGTGTGGGCTTATGTGTGTGTGTGCCCTCGCGATCTAGTGTGTGTGTGTGTGTGTGTGTGTGTGTGTGTGTGTGTGTGTGTGTGTGTGTGTGTGTGTGTGTGTGTGTGTGTGTGTGTGTGTGTGTGTGTGTGTGTGTGTGTGTGTGTGTGTGTGTGAGATCTTTTTGTTGTTTTTGTGTATTTGATTTTGTATATTGCGTGTATGATTGAAATACATGTGTCACTTTTTTGTATGTGTGTATTGATTGTTTTGATTCATTGGTACCTATGTAACGCTGTTGTCTGACATATCCTGTGAGGAGTGGCATAAGCAAGTTCTCTCTCTCTCTCTCTCTCTCTCTCTCTCTCTCTCTCTCTCTCTCTCTCTCTCTCTCTCTCTCTCTCTCTCTCTCTCTCTCTCTCTCTCTCTCTCTCTCTCTCTCGCCATCTTTACTCAAACACACTCCCTTCATCCACTTCTCCCCTTTATATATTTAAAATTGCTCCATGTTAAGTTAATTATTATTTTTTTTAATTCCTTGTGGATGTTTTGCAAATTATATACTTAAATGGTGCTCTTATATGTATTCTTAGGCCTACCGTTATGCATTCACTGATGTCTTCTCATATTATTTTTTTTTTAAGTGGCCATCAGCTTCTTCATCTATAATAAGTTGCTGCATACCTGACCATTGCAGGTTTGGGACTTTAAAATAACTAGATAAGACTTAAATTCATCTAAATATATCAAGGAATTATTTTACTTTAATGCACGATATATGATGGACTTTGACTCCTACTCATAAACTTTCCGCCACCGCCCTTACCCACACCAAAACCCGCACTTGTCCTTCGAGTCATGGTTTTTGGTATTAATTTAGCTTAGGAATATCTGTGAATATCATCTCTTCAATGTGGATGTACTGATGAACCTATGTGAAGATCTGAGCCTGCCTCTGAACACATGCAAGTTGTCGATGCGGACTCTGGGTAGCGACTGTTACTGATAATACCGTGACGAGATGCAGCCAGACGCCCTGCCCTTACTTGTGTTGCACCCCACGCCCCACACTGACACCTGACCCACACCTGTCCTCCCATCACACCTGCCCTTTATCATACCTGCCCTCCCACCACACCTGCCCCTCCACCACACCTGCCTTTACCACCACACCTGCCCTACATCACAACTGCCCTCCCATCACACCTGCCCTTCCACCACACCTGCCCTTCCAACATACTTGCCCTTTATCACACCTGCCCTCCCACCACACCTGCCTTACCACCACACTTGCCCTACATCACAACTGTCCTTCCATCACACTTGCCCTTCATCACACCTGCCCTCCCATCACGCCCTTCATCACACCTGCCCTCTCACCACACCTGCCCTTACCACACCCTGACATATCACCACCCCATCTCTCTCATTTTGTCCACCACACTTTTACTTGCATTTCCTGTCGCTCCCTCCTTCTTTTTCTCCTTTCATTTAACTCTTCCATTATTTTTTTCTGCATATTAATCACTTTCCTCTGACCTCTTGATTTTTTTTTCTTGCGTTTTTCCCCTCTTCTTCCCCTTTTTCGTCCCCTGTTTTCCATTTTCTCCCTCTTCTACCTTATCCCCCTTCCCTCCCTTTTACCTCCTTTTCCATTTCCTCATCTCGCTCCCATTTTCTCCCTGTTCTCTCCTGTTTTTCCTTTGCCCTCTTCCTCCTATTCCCCTCAGCCTTTCCCCATCACCATCCACTCATACACTTCTTCCACAGATCCTGCTCTCTCTCTCTCTCTCTCTCTCTCTCTCTCTCTCTCTCTCTCACACACACACATTTCCTCTGTCCCCTCCCCCCCTCTTACACATCTCCCACTGTCCCTTGTTCCTATCTTCCAGCCTCTCACCCTTATCGTAATTCATCGCTCTTTTCTCCCCTTCTTATCCCTTCCTCTCCTTTTCTTATCTTCCTCCTCTATATCCTCTTTCGCCTCTTTTTTCTCTCCTCTTTTACCCCTGTCGCCTCTCTTAGTCCTTCCTCTCCCTCTACCTCTTCTCTTCCACATCTTTTTCTCTTTCCCTTCACCTTACCCCTCTTCTTCCACCTCGTACCTTCTTTTTCCTCCACTTATACTCCAACTCTCCACTTCTTTCCTCTGCTCTTACCCTTCTCCTATCTCTTCCCCTCCTTTCCCCTCTACCCCTCCTCCTCCTCCTTATCCTCTGCCCTTCCGTCCCTCTACCACTCCGCCCCCTCATTACACCTCTTTCACGCTCCCCTGTTCCTACCCTTTCGCTCCATTTCGTAATTCCACTCTCTCATCTTCCACAGTCTCCTCCTCACCATCATCCACGTTTTCCTTTTCTCCTCTTATCTCTTTCATCTCTCCTGTGTCATTTTATTTCAGTCTTCCTCTTCCCATAGTCAGCTGCCCCTTATCCTCTTCTTCTCTCCTTTTCTCCTCTTTTCTTCTTCTTTCTCACATTTCTTTCTCCTGTCATCCTCTTCCTCGGCCCCTTCTTCCTACCCTCGCACGACATTTCCGTTTCTTGTTCTCTTCTCTGCCAGTATTTTTTCTTCCTGCTCTACTCTTCCCTCTTCTTCCTTTTTCTCTCCTCCCCTTTATCATCTGACCCCCCATCCTCCTCCACCTCCTTCCTTTTGTCCCTATCCTCACACTTTTACCTCTTTTCCCTTTTCCATTATTCCTATTCTGCATCTTCGTTTCTCCTGTTTTCTTTTTCTTTCTTCTCCCCTCTTCCACGACCTTTTCTTTCTAGCCTCTCACTCGTACGTTTCAGTTTCAAGTCATCTTCAAATCTCCCTCTTCTTTTTCTCCTTCTGTGCCCATCTTACCTCCTCTCCACTCTTCTTCTCGGTTCCCATTCTTTCTTCCCTCACTTCTCCTCTACCCTATCCTCCTCCTCCTTCAGTTCCCATTCTTTCATTCCTTTCATATCCCAATCTCTCCTCCTTCTATCTCTCCCACGTCTTATGTTCCTAGCCTCAACCTCCTACATTTCACTGTTTCTGGGTCCCTTCTCTGTTGCTCTTCTTCTCTGTTCCCTCTCCTCCTCCTTCTCTTTCCTCCTTCTCTCTCCAGTTCTCCTCTTTCCTCCCCCCTTCCGTCTCTCCCACGTCCCATGTTCCTAGCCTCATTCTCCAACAACTCACAGTTTCTAGGTCCCTTCTCTGTCGCCCTTCTTCTCAGTTTCCTCCTCCTCCTCCTCCTTCTCTTTCCTCCTTCTCTCCACAGTTCTTCTCTTTCCTCCTTCTCTCCCTCATCCATCTCTCTCACGTCCCTTGTTCCTAGCCTCATCCTACATTTCCGGACGGTGGCTGTAGAATGCGAAGGTGTATACAGAGGAGGACCCACCACAGTGCCCTGCCCCGAATGATGTACTGCCCACCTTCTTTCTCTCTGGCTTCCTTCAGGGTGTGTGTGTGTGTGTGTGTGTGTGTGTGTGTGTGTGTGTGTGTGTGTGTGTGTGTGTGTGTGTGTGTGCAGTGGCTATGGATGTGGATTTTTCGTACCCTTGTATGGCTGCGTCTTTGCCTGTGGATACTCTTCGTTTGTGGATGATGCGTTTCTTTGTGTGTGGGGTGCTGTTAAATTACTAGTTATATCAGGGCATGATGTAGATAGTTCTCTCTCCTCCTTGCTTTCCTTTTTTTTTTTCTTCCTTTTTTTAGGCCGTACCTTACCCCATCCTTAGGTCGGGAGAAAGGGCAGGATGATGATGATGATGATGATGATGATGATGATGATGGTCTGAGTTCCACTTGAATAACGGAGATTCGGCAGAACGACTATATTGTCTTTATTTAATATCTGTTTATTGGAAGATGGATATTTTTTTTATTGATATTCTTACAGAAGAGTGGATTATCCTGTAACTTTTTTAAACCATAGATTAAAGTGTTGATTTTTTTTTCTGAGTCTAGATGCCTGATAATTGATTTTTTTTATAAGCTGCGGAAATGTAAGGTCTATTATTCTTCTCAAAATTATAGTACATGCATGCAAGAGTGTGGATTTTTGCATAGTTATATATGCAAGTTTTTCTGTATCTATCTTCTCCGAGTGTGCGTGCAGAAGTTAGATTCTTATTTATAACTAGAGTGTATGCAAAAAGGTCTGTGTGTGTGTGTGTGTGTGTGTGTGTGTATGTATGTGTGTGTGTGTGTGTGTGTGTGTGTGTGTGTGTGTGTGTGTGTGTGTGTGTGTGTGTGTGTGTGTTTTTATTCATAATGAGTGTAGATGTGGGAGGCAAGAATGTGTGTGTTCCATTCTGGGGGCTTTTAATGTAAGGCGAGTGTGGGTGGGCTGGGCGAGGCTGGGCGGGCTGGGGTAGGCTTGGGCGGGCTGCCATGGGTGAGGGCCGGGAGGATGGGTGACTGTGGGTGGGCTGAAGGCTGAGAGAGGGAGGGGAGGGGGTGGGAAGGATTCGAGGGTGGGATGGGGAGGTGGGGCGGGGAGGAAGGGAGGAGGGGACTGTGGGAATTATGAGGCTGGAAAAGAATGGGAGGTTGGTAGGGAGGGAGGTGATAGGGGAGGGGAGGGGGAAGGGAAGGGAAAGGGGCTGGGAAGGAAGGAATGGAGAAGGAGGAGTGTGGAAGTTATGAGGTTGGGAAGAGTTGGGGAAAGTATGGGGTTGAAAGGGTTGGCAGGGAAGGAGCTGTTGGTAGGGGATGGGGAGAGGGATTGGGAGAAAAAGAGATGGGTTGGTAGAGTTTATGAGGTTCGATAATCTGAATGAGGTTGAAGGAATGGTGCATGGGGGAGTGTTGAGGTTGATGGGGTTGATGATATTATGAACTTGGAAGAGGTCAGAGAAATTATGGGAGGAAAGAGGTTGGTAGGGAGTAGACTGAAGGTAGGGAAGCTGACAAGGAAAGGTTAGGGGTTGGGAGGGACAGGGGGTGGTGAGAATTTTGATGCTGGTGGGGTTGTCTGGGGTGGAATGGGGTTGGGAAGGAAGGATAATATTGAGGGGTAAGTTTTGGGCAGGTAGGATTGATGGGAATATGAGGAAGGTAGAGTTGGTAGGAATTATGAAGTTGAAGTGGGTTGGTAGGAAGGGTAGGCATGGGCGAGCTTCCAAGTGTAGACCAGGAAGATGTGTGAGTGTGTGTGTGTGTGGGTGGGTGGGTGTGGGTGTGTGAGTGGGTGGGTGGGCTGGGCTGGGCTGGGCTGAAGGATGAGAGATAGGGAGGGGAGGGGTTGAGAAGAATGGGGTGAGGGGAGAAGGGTGGTAGGATTTATGAGGCTAGAAAGGTTGGTTGAGGAAGGAAGGGTAGAAGGAGCGTTGGAAAGGCTGGCTGGGATTGGAAGGGATTATAAGATCAGGAACATAAAGAGTAAAAGGGATTGTAAAGAGGGGCGCTGAGGGTAGGGAGCCGGCAGGGGAGAGGAGAAGTTTGAGAGGAAAATGGGGATCTGAAGGGTATGGTAGTGATTGTGAGGTTGGAGGGGTTAGGTGAGAGTTGGTGGGGTCGAGTAGAAAGGATGAAATAGGAGGGATTGATGTAGCCCAGGAGGAAGGACGTCCGTGGGTGGGCTGGTTGAAGGACGAGAGGTCGAGGTAGGGGAGTGGGAGGGAAGGGGAAGGGGGGATTGGGAAGAAAGGGCTTGGTAATTATGAGGTTAAAAGGGTTGAGAGAGAGAGAGAGAGAGAGAGAGAGAAAAGGAGATTTGTGGGAACTGTGAGGTTAGGAGGGGTTGGGAAGCGAGGGTTAGGTGAAGGGTTTGGGTGGGGAAGTAAGGAGGGAAGATGGGATACGAAAGAAACTGGAATGAAATAGAGTGGAAAATCGTGGTTGAATCTGAGTGTGAGGATGGCGTTGACAGTGTGAGGAAAGAAGAGGTGTGAGAATGGGGTTGAGGGTGTGAGGATGGGGATGGTTGGGGAAGAGGAGGGCGGAGGTAAGAGGGTGAGAAAGATTTGGGGATTAAAGAGTGTGGAGGATGAGGAATGCGACCAGGGTGTGGGTGTGGGCCTGGATGCGAATGGCCAGGGGTGTGGGTGGGTTGGGCTGGGTCGGGTAGGTGGGGTAGAGGGTGGGTTTGGGTTGGGTGGGTTTGAGTTGGGGTGGGCTGGGTTGGGTGGGTTGGGGTGATGGTAGGTAGGTCTGTGTGGGTTGAGATGAGGGTGGGTAGGTGTGGGTGGGTTGGGTTGATGGTAGGTAGGTGGGTTTGACTGGGAGTTGGCTCGGTTGGGGGTGGGTTAAGAGTGAGTAGGTATGGGTGGGTTGGTGTGTGGGTGGTTAGGTGTAGGTAGGAGTGTGAGTGGATTAAGGTGTGAGAGGTTTGGGATGAGAGTGGATGGTTTATGAGTGAAAAGACTTAAGAAGCAGAGTAGAAAAAAAAAAAAAAGGTTGGGGTGAACGGAGAAATTAAGGAATGAGTTTTGTATGATTGGGGAGCTGGATTGCATTAGGTTGAAAAAGAAGAAAAATGGCCCAGGTGTAAAAAAAATGAATGAAGTCTACATCGTGCACTGGGACGAAAAGATTGAGGGCGGGCTAGAAGGGGTGAGGGAGGGCGGGAAGGAGTGAAGTGGGCGGGGTGAGGGTGGGAGTATGAGGGCAGGAGGAGGTAAAGGCAAGTGCTGTAAGGTTGGGATAGAGGATGGGCCGACGGGTGAGGGTAGTGGGCGGGATGAGGGTGGGACGATGGGGGCTGGAAGGGGGTGCGAGCAAGTGCTGAAGGTGGGAAAAGATGAGGGCGGCCGGGGTGAGGGCGGTCGGACGGGGTGAGGGGTGGATGATATACACAGACCACCTGGCCGGCGGGCGGTCGACTCAGATGACCAGCAGGTAGAGACGGGGGGGAGGGAGGTCAGAAAGGGGAAGAAAAGAAAGAAAAAGAAAGAAGAAGAAAGAAGAAAAAGGAGAAGGAGGAGGAGTTTTTAGACAAGAAAAGAAGGAAGGACGGAATCGGAACAAGAAAGTAATATGGAGGAGGAGGACGAGTACGAGGAGATCAAGAAAATAAAAGAGAAAGGGATGCAGTTCCTCAAGCAGTAGCTCAGTATCGAGAAAGGAAGGATGAGGCAGTAGGAAGAAGCGAAGAAATTACACGATGGAGGAGTAGGAGAAGGAAAGGTTACAAGGAGACCCGTGAATTAGGGAGTCTCTGTATCACCTTAGCTGAGAAATTGTGCATACTTACCTTAACTCCTTCAGTCAGAGCACGTTTTATTTATCCTTTCCCTTATCAGACATCTGTATTCGATTTTAGAGAGTTCTAAGTAGATAAGGAAGTTTACGAAGGCTGCATCTAAACCCTGTAGTTGTAAGAGTTTCCCTGAGCTAAGTAAGACTGAATATAGCAGCTTAGCAAAATAAACTAAGCTGATAATTTGTAGTCAGGTGAGCAGTGTTTTCTTCTATGTTGCATATATGATTACCAGTATCGACATAGTAAGCATAAGTATCACACAAGAACGTATAGAGTGAGTTTTTTTTTTTTTAGTTTCAGTACTATCTCACAAGAGCGTATAGATTTTTTTTTTTTTTTTTTAGTTCCAATAAGTATCAGACAAGAGCATTTAGAGGGACTTATTTTAGTTTCATTACGTATCACACAAGAGCATATAGATTGACGTATTTGTGTGTGTGTGTGTGTGTGTGTGTGTGTGTGTGTGTGTGTGTGTGTGTGTGTGTGGTGTATACATGCGTCCGTGCGTGTGTGTGTGGGGGGGCAAGGGGGTAGGTATGTCTAGATCTGAATATAAGGAATGGTGGTATACAGTATATTAGTCTTGATTTAATAGTGCCGTGGATGAGTCATAGAGTAGACTTACACCCCTTATACCCTTACACTAAAAATATATACCTCTTATACCCTTATACTAAAATTATCTATTGTCAAAATGCAACTGTTTCTGCCCGACCTGGACCCTCCTCAGTTGTATAATGAAAATGAGTAATAAAACGATTGCTACGGTTGGCAGAAGGACTCCAGAGAAAGTTGAAGGTTTTTAGAAGAGTATGATTTGCTTTCCCTAAGGAAGTGGATATTCATTGGTGTATCAAGAGGGTTAGAATGTAAAAAAAAAAGAAAAATAAAAAGACTATGACTATTCCGGGGACTAGCTAGTATAAAGAGAGAAGTGGAGATAGAGGAGGGAGAGAAAAGATGGGGATGATTAGAGAGAGAGAGAAAGAGAGAGAGAGAGAGAGAGAGAGAGAGAGAGAGAGAGACGTGTGGAAGGAGGAGGAAGAGAATAGTAGAGATGAGCAGACGGAACTTTATCTCTGAATCACTAAAGCATAAAGGTAAAGGAAGGTAAATCGATAAGACCTGGGTTTGGGACGTAAAAGAGAGAGAGAGAGAGAGAGAGGAAGTGGGAGGGCGTTGGCGTGGAGTTGCATGCAGGTTGTGATTAATAATTGACGCTGACACGGGAACTTCAGCGCCCCCTGCGTGGAAGGTGACCGAGGTGTTCCAAACATCAGCTGTTGGCGATTTATCCTTTTTTTTTTTTTTTTTTTTTTTCCACTGCACAAGGCTCCCTGGCATTTTTTTTTTTTTTTTACGATGCACAAGACTCCATATTATTTTTTTATGATGCACAAGACTCCATAGCAGTTTTTTTTATGTTGCAAAAAAATCCATAGCTAGCTAGTGTCACAGACCGTTTTATTTTTCGTATTAGTTCGCTGTATTGGCTGTTTTATTTTATTTATTTTATTCTAGTTTGGTTACTAAGACAGACAGAGGGATGCACATATGAAGAGAATATAATATATCGTTTTAACACTAAGAAATCTCCATTATCGCTAAGTGCTATCACAGACAGTATTAGTGTCGAAGTGGTGGCATTTGAAAGCTTGTGTGTGACGTCTAGGAGGACTGCTGGGGCTTAGGAAACGGGCTCTCAATTGTGTGGCCAGAGTTGGACACACATAAACACATATCCTATTCTTAAGATGCTAAATGTGAGTTCCGTGAGGGTAAGAGGAAATTGTATCCATAATTCACCATAGTGTTTCCTGCTCCCTAGATGATACGTGAAAGGCTACGTATCAGTTCCGTGTAGGTGAAAAAGAAAAATATGTATTCTTTAGTTTCTGCTCCCAAGATGACTTCCGTGTGAGTAATAATAATAATAATAATAATAATAATAATAATAATAATAATAACAGCAATAACAATGGTAATAATAATAATAATAATATGTGGGAAATAATATTGTGTTCCTTGGTGTCCTCTCCCCAAACTTATATACAGTATGTGAGTTCCAAGTTGGTAAAACGAATGTGACCTTTCATTTTCTCTTCCCACGATGATACATATAAATTCCAGTCGGCCGAGAAGAGACTGAATCCCAGCTTGTTCTGTTCTCAGAATTGTACATAGATCCTACATAAAGATTTCCGAGTGGGTAAGAATGGGCATCCTTTATTTTCCAGGCCTTAAAATGATACACATGGATTCCGATCGGCTGATAAGAGATTGAATCCCCTATACACTCTAGTTCCCTATTCCCAAGACGGTATGTATGGGTTCCGATCGTGTTAAAGGGGCTTGGACTCTGCGATATATAGGTTCCAGTTCCCGGCTTGACCACCCTAGCCGAAGGTCACACCAGGTCAGTGTCTCCAGTGGCCCGTGTGGTAATAAGGTTAGTTTCTTTACCGTGACGTCACTCATGAGAACGTCAGAGCGGTGGATGGTTGGGTGAGCAGGGTGGGGGGCGGCGGTGGGTGGAGGGTGGGTGGGCAGGGTGGGGGGCGGCGATGGGTGGGGGGAGCTTTTGTCTTTTTTCTTTTGGAAGTCTAGTGGTGATGGTGGTAGTGGTGAAGATGTTGGTAATGGTAGTGGTGGTGGTGGTGGTAGTGGTGGTGTATAAAAAGAAACGCAAAACAGTGGGTCCATTACGTAAGGAGAGCGGCGGCCTGGAGAGGAGGATGAGGCAAGCGTAGGAGGGGGGGAGGGGAATGCTTGGTCTGTAGTCCTAAAAGTCGTGGGTTCGATTCCTGGGCTGATCGGCATTACATCTGGGTAGAGTCTATTTCAGTCCGTTCGTATCTAGAGCTGAAAATGGGACCTGAAATGGCAAATCGATGGTTGCGCGTCATAGGACAAAGATATTAAGAAAAACAACAACATACCCAATGGTTGTTTTGGGGCTGTTTGTTACGGAGATGACCATTGCTCTGAAATTTCTAAGTTCAAAGTAAGGATAGTGGAAACGTTGGTTGGGTGTTTTCTTTGTCAGTTACGTTTCGGAGGAGAGAGCTTGACTGAAGAGGATGTCCCAGTCACTCGCAGGCGGCACGAAGCCAGGACATGTCGTCAGTCGGGAGAGAAACTAGAGGAAGATGGAACACATGAGGAACATCGAACCAGCTTATTGTCAAATTTACATCATGGCTTACTTGAAAAGGGGGACACAAATATATGCAAGAGCTGGTGACGTTTATTATATTATTTCTTAGTTTATTGTTGAAGTCATATAATGGTTTACTCGAAAAGGGGGCAGATTAATGCAACAGTTTGTGACGCTTGTTATGTTACCTCAGAGTCAGCATTGTCTTTCTTGGCAGTGTGACAATCCAGGGTTCAACCACAGTGCCAAGGAAAGTAGTATGAATCACCTTTGTTTAGGCCGGCAGTGTGTAAATCTAGGGATCGTCTTCACTACAAAAATTCAGAGCCGCAGTGTGCAAATCCAGGATTCAGCAGCACTGCAAAAAAAAAAAAAAAAAAAAGAGCACTATGTTATTTCCGAATCAGCGTTGCAAAAAAGAGAGCACTATGTTATCTCCGAATCAGCATTGTCCAACCCGGCAGTGTGAAAATCCAGAGTCCAGACCAAAAGGGGGCCTGAGCGGGGACCAGCTATTGCTGGGGCAGACCACACTCCTGCAGGACGCGCTGGCTGGGTGGTCTTGCAAGGGCGTACAGGACTAAACCCGCCCGCCTGCCCTTGGGTGGCCTCCTCCGGGTCGCCCCTGCACCTGTTGCCGGCGGAGTGAGGGGCTGGGGGCGTGGTGGGAGGGGGGCGTGGTGATAGTAGAACTGAGGTGGGAGGGGGACGTGGTGGTAGTAAAACTGTGGTGGGAGGGGAGCGTGGTGGTAATGGCACTGTGGTGGTAGGCAGGCGTGGTGGAAGGAGATGTGGTGGTAGAGGAACTGTGGTGAGAAGATAGCTATGGTGGTAGGGAGGCATGGTGATAAGGTAACTGTGGTGGTGGGGGGGGGGAGTCCATACACACGGTAGGGAGGGGGTGTCAGAGGCTGAAAACCATCCGGGAATTCCCACACTAATCAAGGCACAGGTGACACAACCAGTAATTACGCAGATATTCACGTCAGCTTAAGAATCATATTACTTTTTTGTTCATCTTTTCTAATTATGCCTCTACAGCTTAAAACATGTATTATTTTTTTTTACCTAACTTTTTATTGTCTTATTGATTTACTTTCTTATGTAGTCCACCTAAGAGCCCCTACGTAGTAAATAAAATAAAAGCTTGTGTTCTAAGTCAGGGTTCTAACTATAATCTATGTTAAGATCTAGAAGGTTCTGCGTGTTAGAAGTATGGCTCACTAGGCAAGTCCATCTGCATACCAACGCCACTTGCCTTCTGTCCCTCCGTCTTAGCCTGAGAGAGAGAGAGAGAGAAACAGACAGACAGACGGACACAGACACACAGACTGACAGAAAGAGACAGACGAACATAGATAAAAAGGACAGAAGAACGGCAATGAGAGAGAGAGAGAGAGAGAGAGAGAGAGAACACACACACACACACACACACACACACACACACACACACACACACACACACACACACACACACACACACACACACACTGAGAGACAGAGACAGACGCAGAGATCAAGAGGCTGACGCGACCCAAGACAGGCAGGTTGAGGGTGATGTCGATGGAGTGGGAGGTTGGAGGAGGAGTTACGGAGACAGGAGAGACAGACAGAGATACAGGGAACAGATAACGCCGTCGTAAGAATGGGAGACGCACACACACGGCGAAAGAGGCTTGACACGTGATGATACAGGGACGTTTGATTGTCGATTGGAGATGAAAATAGAAAGAGGAAGAGAGAGAGAGAGAGAGAGAGGAGAGGAGGAGGAGGAGGAGGAAGAGGAAGAAGAAAAAGAAGACTTGACACAGGATGGTAGAGGGAAGTTTGGTTGTCAATTGGTGAGATGGAAATATAAAAAAGGAGGAGGAGGAGGAGGAGGAGGAGAATTGACACGTGATGGTAGAGGGAAGTTTGGTTGTCGATTGGTGAGATGGATATATAAAGACGGAGGAGGAGAAGAAGAAGAACAAGAAGAAAGAGGAGCAGGAGGAGGAGCAGGAGGAGGAGGAGATGAAGAAGAGAAGAGAAAAAAGAAGAGGGAGGAGGAAAAGGAGGGGAAGAAGAAGATGAATAAGAAGGAGGAGGAGGAGGAGGAGGAGGAGGAGGAAAAGAAGTCAAGAAAAAGAAGAAGAGGGAGGAGTAGAAGAAAGAGGATTAACAACAAACGAAGTAACAACCAGGTCCCCAATTGTGCCGCTGACAGGCACTTAGAGAAAAAACAGACTTTGTCCCAGATTCTGACCGGCCCGGGAATCATATAAAAATGGATAAAACTTGGGTGAAACAACAAAATAAATTGCGGTTGCCAGAGATCAAGCAGACACCGGAAATAGCGTTTTTCTTTTCCTTTTCTTTATATTTTCTTTATTTTTTGTCGTAATTTGTTTTGCTGTATTCCCTGTGCATTTCTTTGTACGGTGGCCGATCACATTATTTTTATTATTATTATTTTTTTTTTTAATTTATTTTTTTGTGACCTCAACCCCTTCAGGTCGATGAGTATTTTAAATCGCTCTTCCTATTCTCTAGATTTATTTTTTACACACACACACACACACACACACACACACACACGCACACACACACACACACACACACACACACACACACACACACACACACACACACACACACACACACACACACACACGCACACACACATCTAAGGGGTTAAGGATTTGGGTTATATGCCAAGCTAGATATCAGGGGAACTTTTCCTTGTATTTAATGGCGTCAAAGAAAATGAGAGAGAGAGAGAGAGAGAGAGAGAGAGAGAGAGAGAAGAAAAGTTTATTCTTGATATTTCTCAGGACTTAAGCGTCATTTTCACTCAATACGGATGATTTGCAGGTAAGTAAAAATTTACGTCTTTGAGAAAATTCGCACTTCCTTCAGACTTCTTATAAGGAATTTACGGCCGTGAGTTCTGGCCCCCGTGAATCACCACCATTAGCAGTGACAAACATGGTGAAATGGGAACCTGGTGTGGGTGGTGTGTGTGTTTGGGTGTGTTTTTGGTGTTGGTAAAGGTGTGTGTGGTGTGGGTGGTGGTGTGTGTTTGGGTGTGTTTTTGGTGTTGGTAAAGGTGTATGTGGTGACCTGGTGTTGTTCGTTTGCTGGTGTTGTGGTTTATAGCTGTGGTGTTGGTTTATGTGGATGTGGAGTTTTTTTTATATATTTATCTATTTGTCTTTCTGTCTAACTATCTATCTATCTATATGTATTTATCTGCCTACCTGTCTGTCAGTCTGTGTCCCTCCCTATCTATCTATCAATCTACCTACCAGCTAATCTATCTGTCTGTCCACCTATCGATCGATCTGTCTATCTATCTATCCATCTTTCTATCTGTGTAGGTATACTGTATATTTGCTAGATACCTTAATCTTGTAAGGGGTAGCCACAAAGAAATAGCCTCCACGTTGCCCTGTCCTCTTCCATTTGGCAGCCATCCCTCCAATCCATACACCACACACTCATATATCTCTCCACTTAATCCCACCATCTCATCTTTGGTCTCCCTCTCCACCTCACTCACATAAACTCTTCTAGTCTGTCTCTCATCCTCCATCGTCATCATATGGCCAAAACATCACAAAGTATTTCTCTTAACACTTTTACTCACATCCACATCAACTCCACAACTCTTCTTTACATCATCATTTGTCTGTCAGTAAAGTGGGATTAGTTTAAGTAGACTAATGTGTTATGATGAAGGATTATTCTTGACTGGTATGATAAGGGATTTGGTGGATTATTCTGTATATATTTGATGAGTGGGATTACTTTTAGCCTGATGTGGCAAGGATTTTTAAAAGGTGGAGTATGTAGAGTAGGATTACACGTGGGTGGAGTGTTTTGATGTAGGATTATACGCAAGTGGAGTGCTGTCCATTTTTCTTTTTCATTCTCCTTTTTCATCTTTTTCTGATTGTAATTTTTCTCGTACCGTTTATAAAGTAAAATTATGTTGGAGTTTACGTAGATGAAGTACTGTGGTATATAACTCTAATGAAGAATTATACACACGAGAACATGGTATACTAAATGCACTGGTATACGTAAAGGTGTGCCAATATAACTGCTAATTGAAACATAAAGTATACACACGTGGCAGTAATGTGGATATACTGTGGAAAAAAAAGAGGCTATGGAAGTAAGGCCATAAGTTTTTTTTTTTTCCTTCCTTCCCCCCCCCCCTTTTTTTTTTTTACAGCTTAATGGAGTGAATGTTAGGTTTTCTTGTGTTTTTTTCCCCTAGTATAGAGGAGAGTGAATGCCTTTTTAAACTATTTTTTTCCTAGTATAGGGGAAAGTGAATACTTGTTTTTATACATTGTTTTCCTAATATAGAGGAAAATGAGTGCTTTATTTTTTCCTAGTATAGATGAGAAAGAGTACGTTTTTTTTTTTCTAGTATAGAGGAAAATGAGTGCTTTTTTTTTTCCAGTATAGAGGAGAAAGAGTACAAGTTTTTTTTTTCTAGTATGGAGGGCAATTAGTTTTTTCTCCATTCTTTTTCTAGTATAGAGGAGAAAGAATACATTTTTTTTCTAGTATAGAGGAAAATGAGTGCTGTTTTTTTCCCTAGTATAGAGGAGAGAGTACAAGTTTTTTTTCTAGTATGGAGGGCAATGAGTTTTATTTTTTTTCATTCTTTTTCTAGTATAGAGGAGAAAGAGTACAAGTTTTTTTTTTTCTAGTATGGAGGAAAGTGAGTGTTTTTTTTTTCCTAGTATAGAGGAGAGAGAGTACAAGTTTTTTTTTTCTAGTATAGAGGAAAATGAGTGCTGCTTTTTTTTTTCCTAGTATACAGTAGAGGAGAGAGAGTACAAGTTTTTTTCTAGTATGGAGGGCAATGAGTTTTTGTTTTTCATTCTTTTTCAAGTATAGAAAAGAAAGAGCACAAGTTTTTTTTTCTAGTACGCAGGAAATTGAATGTTTTTTATTTATTTATTTTCCTAGTATAGAGAAGAGAGTGTACAAGTTTTTTTTTTCTAGTATACAGGAAATTGAATGTTTTTTTATTCATTTTTTTTCCTAGTATAGAGGAGAGAGAGTACTAGCTTTTGTTATGCCTGTTGTTGTGTGTACATGACTGTGAGCTCTTCAGTCGAGCCGTATTCGTATGTAGGGTTGCGATCGGGGTATACATGAGCTGTGTGTGTATGTGATAAGGTGGCTTTGATGATGCGACTCATGGGAAGCGGCCCCGAGTGGTAGATAGATAGATAGATAGTATGAAGATATAGATGTTTAGAGAGTGGTTGATAGATAGATAGATAGACAGATAGAATGAAGATATATTTTTAAACTGGTTGATAGATAGATATATGGATACATAGATAGATAGAATGAAGATAGATTTTTAGGTAGATTCAGATGAGTATGTAGTAGGTAGATAGATATTTAGATAGATAGTTGGATATTTAAATAGACAGATATTTGGATGGGTAGACAGATAGATAGATAGATGTAGAAACTAACTGACTGACTGGTTGATTGGTTAGTTGGTTGATAGATATACTGTAAATAGATAGACGGACAGTATTTCATGTACGGTGCTGAGAATATGTTTGTGGATTGTTCGTATACCTCGTTCACTTTAACTTGGCCTAAAATTGCCGTCTCTGCACCTAGAATACTGAGAAACAGCAATGATTTCACCCTAGAAGGTTGTGCTGGTCACGAAGAGGTGCCGTGGAAAGGACGTACAGCCATATCATTGTCTTTTTCTGCCACTGAGCTACGTGAAATAAGCTGCAAGGGGTCGAAGATGTGGGCCAAGTTAAAGTGAATGAAATATAGTAGGTATAATTTGGCAGCAGGGTTGTAAACAGGGTATGTATTGGTAATGCGTGAACTCGATACCTGTGTTCCTTATGGCCTACAGACATGCGTTCTTGTTATCGTAATGGATTTGCTCAGTTTCTTGCCTTTTATTTCTCTTTTAAGCACTTTTCACATTGGCACCATTCCTTAATTTCTTCACCAGTTCATTTTTAAGTTGGAGCAGTTGTTCTTTGAGTAGATACTGTCAGACGTTTTATTATTACTATTATTATTATTATTATTACTATTATTATTATTATTATTATTATGAGATAAGCGGTCAAACCATACAAACACATATTTAGTAAAATGTGGCAGCACGAATCCGTAGAGTTTACCAACTTTTACGATGAGGGATGAGGGCAATTCTCTGAGTGCAACCGTAGGAATATTTTCTTTTAAGACCCGTCCTGTATTTCCTTGGGATTGTTAGTTAGTCTTTAGTGTTTATATACTGTATAGGTTGCCCTGTATAAACTGCACGTGCTCATGTGTTTATAATTGTGTGTATATACGATTTTATATGTATGTATTTGGTATGTATAGATATGCTCTTGTGTTTATGTGTATGTTATGATGCATCCATATGTGGTTAACGTTTATATGTATGTTGTATATAGGTATACCGAGGTGTATATATGTGCTTTTGTATGTATATGTAAACTGCAATGTATAAAAGTACCCTTGTGTATACTGTATGTTGTGTGCACATACACTCCAGTATGCTGTTGTGTGTACATGTATGTTTTGCTGTACACATAGCAGCTGTGCCACGTGCCCCAGGCGAGGTTGCATGTTGCCCTCATGTATATTGTGCTGGGGGAGGGGGAGGTAGGGGAGAAGGAGAGGGACAGGTGAGGGGGAGGTGGGCGGGGAGAGGGACAGGGGTGGGAGAGATGAGGGAGGGAGAGGATGAGTTGGAAGGAGGAGGGGAGAGGGAGAGGCATAAGGGAGGGGACGGGAGATACTTGGAGGGAGAAGGGTGAGGAGTGAAAGAGGTAATGGGGAGGGGAGTGAGTTGATGGGGAGGAGAGAATGACGGGGAGAAAGGTGAGGGGAAAGGCATGATGGGAAGGGGGAGGGGAAATAGTTGGAGAGAGATGGAAGAGTAGCGAAAAAGGGGGAAGGATGAGGGAGAGAGGTAAGAGAGGGAGAAAGGTGAGGG